>NC_068386.1:3628193-3918193 GCF_023724105.1 Carassius gibelio | reverse complement strand
ACTCATCTACATATTATCTGGCCTTAGGGTGAGTACATTTTCAGCAATTTTTGGGTGAACTATTCCTTTGAATTTAATACAACTTTAACATGCTGAAATTACAATAATGGTGTTTCAAGTATTATTTCTTATGTCATTTATTATGCAATGATCTAATTTTAAACAGATACATTTTAGCTGTTGAAACTGAAAGATGGCTGAGCAGCTGCAGAAACTTGTTTCACAGAAGAAGGATGTTGTCGAGACAGTCATGGAAGTGTTTGAGCAGGGCGCAGAAGTGGTGGCCAGCATCGCTGGAGATCTGTTCCCCATGTTCTCCATCGCAGCTCCGATCGTGAAGCTGGCGCTGGATAACGTGGAAAGCAAGGAGGCCGAGTACATGAAGGAGCAGTTCCAGAAAGTGCGAGATCGCCTAGAAGTCGTTTCTGAAGAAGTCCAGCAGATAAACCAGGAGATCAAGAAGAGCGGCGTGGATGCCACCTACTTCTCCGTAGAGGAGAACCTGACCAACCAATTCCGCAAATTCATGGACGTCCTGAATGCGAAACCTAAATTCAGAGAGGTCAGAAAGAAAACGTTCCTGGAGCACTACAACAGGACAGGGGGTGATAAAAACCTGCACACACTTTATAACGCCGTAACCGGCGATAACTTCTCAGGAGAGTCTGTGCTGGAAATCACGCTGAATTACGAGCAGAAGAGCCGCAGAGTGGTGGAGGAGTTTTGCGCTACCCTCAAAAAGTTGTTCTGTGTCGGTTTGATCGCCTTACTGGGACACTCAGCACTGAAAGGCGATGACGATGAGGAGAAGCTGCTTCAAGACTGGAGCGAGAGGATGAAAGTGGTGCAGGATAAAATGAACGTCGTGATTGAAGACTGCATCAACAGCTTTCCGACGCAGGCCGAGCTGGACGCCAAACGCATAGTGAGAGACCAAAGCGACAAAAGCAACCAGCAACTGGCCGACTTGCTGGTAGAGCACCTGAAAAAGAAGTACGACTGGGTTCGCTGGTCAGTCCGTGTCTTTAACTCCCCCACCGGCCTGTTAACCAAAAAGAAAGACTTCCACGGTTTGACGGGAAAGAGCCGCTTTCAGGTGCCATCGTCAGATGACAAGCTAAACGTTGTGGTCTCCTACAGCGCCTCGCCTGAACCTGTCGATAAAGCCCGGATACAGAGCCTGATTTCAGAGCAGAAGAAGGTCAAAATGACGCCGTTGGCTGAACAGCTTTTTGAGACAATCCCGGTCTGTGTGGTTCACACAATCAAGACCTCATGCAAAGATCTGGGCTTCTCCAGCAGCTTCTCTGACGAGCTGCACTTCTTTGAAGAATTCAAGAACTTCCATGTCTTTATTCATTCAGCTTAAACAAGGAGGAGACATAGAAAGATTAACAGCCAAGCAGATGTTGTAGGATGATATTTGAATCAACCACTATAACTATACTACTTTACCTCTGTAAGGTTATGACTAATGACCAAAATTAACTATTGTACTCTACACTTTTCTTTCTTTTTTCATCTTTTTTTTAATCTCTGCTTGTTTTAAAGCTGTAAATTAACACTTTAATATATCAAATTTGTGTTTTAATATACCAAGTGTTTTGTACTCCCATATTATTGTATTTAGTAGGTGATGGTAGTGTTTTAGGGACTAGGCTGGTAATACAAGTAGTCTCAAACAGCTCCCCAACAAACCGTCCAGGTATGCAACATGTTTGCACAGTTGTGTTTAAAAGTTAAAAACACTTAATGCTAGGTTTGACAAAGTTTTCCAGGTTTTTAAATTCAAGTCTTTGACATTCTTAAGCAAAACTGAATATTTACTTATTTTAAGTAAAGTAGTGCTGTCAAATGATTAATCAGCATATATTTTTAGATAATATGTGTGTGTGTACTGTGTATATTATTATGTACATCTAAATACACACACATGCATGTATATATTTAAGAAAAATGTTTTGTTTATATATAAAATATTCATATTTATATACAATTTATATTTTAAATATATACACGCAAACATGTAAATATATTTTAAATATATGCATATATGTCTGTGTATTTATATATACATAATAAATATACACAGTACACACATATATTTTATAAAAAATTAAAATAAACTTTTTGGATGAATTGCTTGACATCGCTAATTTTAAGTTCTTACCTATGATATAAAGTAATGATTAAGATAAATAAATATCAAGTGACAAAACAAACTAAATCAATTAAAGGACAAAAAGTGGGCTAACATAAGCAAAGCATAGAAAAAAAAACTATAAAAAACATTTTTACAGGGAGAACTTTTGGAAGAAAATTTGTTTAGTTTTCTCAGTTTGTATGAAATAATCAGTACATGTAATATTTGGATGAACTTTTGATTACAAAGTCTGCACACATTTTTCAACTGTGTTTTTTTTACAGTATGTGTGTTAGCAGGGGTTGCTACACCATTTTGTTCTGTGCCAATTCCTTTATTGTTATTTAATCAATTTCAGATTGAACTTGCCCCAAAACAGCATGTCAAAACAAAACTTTACATCTTGGGAAGGTCTCTTTCTATCTAATTGACAGTTCTTAACTGTGATTTAAAGGTGAACCAGACTGTCTGGTGAGGTTACTCTAGAGCAGATTTCACTACAATTAAAGGTTTAGGCAAAAAGCTGCACAAGAGACCACTACAGTTTATAGATTCTGACTGTGCACAGAGTTCTCTGTTGTTCCTAATCTAAATACATGCATTCAGCAAGGAAGCATTCAATTGATCAAAAGTGACAATAAGGATATTTATAATGTTATAAAAGATTTCTATTTCAGATGTATATTTAGCAAAGAATCAACACTGGTAATAAATGTTTCTTGAGCAACAAATCAGCATATTAGAATGATTTCTAAAGGATCATGACACTGAAGACTGGAGGAATGATGCTGAAAATTCAGTTTTGGATCACAGAAATAAATTACATTTTAAAATATATTCAAATAGAAAACAGTCATTTTAAATTATATTAATATTGACAATATTACTGTTTTTACTGTATTTTTGCTCAAATATGCAGCCTTGAGCATAAGAAACTTCTTTCAAAAACAATCACTTGTTCATAATTTTTTATTTTAGTGCATTCCTGTAGTCTACTAATGTGCCTTCTAAGCACCCAAGTTGACACGAAAAACAAGTTCACGCTAATTAATTTACTAATGGATCATTCCAAGTGAAATCATATCAAAGCAGTATCTGTCAAATCTGCTATTACTATAAAACATACAGATTTATACACACTTATTGCTGACATAAAGAAGAATGCAGCCTACATTTTCTCTTGCTGTTGTTTAATAAACAATCCATAAATCAGTCTAATGTTTATTATATATATTATTGTGTCTGTGTGTTTGACATCATTACTTTTCAAACGCTCACAGTAGTGACAGAATCCCCTTCCACCACATTATTAGCAAGTGTAGCATAGGATGTTCAGTCATCATGACTTTTGGATATATATGTATACAGAGCTGAATAGTGATTGGTATTATCTTCCTTGCATACTATTTATAACCCGTATGCAGCTGACTGATGATGTGAAACAATGTGACATTTCACTTACACAGAGCCAAGGCTAAAATACAAGCTAACTGAACATGTCAGTACTGTCCTTTAGCTGCCTTGCAAGCAGTGATATTTCCAATCATTGCATCAGTTGTTATATATGTTGCAAATTATGAATCATACTTCTAGTGAAATTCTCCCGATTGCATTTTTAGACATCAAACTAGTCATTGGTGGACAATTGTGATGTTCTACGTCTTCTTTTGTTTCACTGGACAGAAAAAGATTTACTGTGTAATACCCATCAAACCCTGTAATTATGCACAATTATGTAATTATTATCTCAGGATTTGTCCTATGATGGGGTCAAAAACAAACCTAGAATAGAAAACAAAAATGCCAACAATTAGTATGTAAAAGCAAAGACAACAACATTATAAATGATATTATAAAATCTGTAAAAACAGGGCAAAATGGAATCTATTAATATAAAGGAATTCATTTTTTAAAGGTGTTTTACCTGTATTTAGAATTTTGCATGGTTAACGGAAATATCTGTAAAATTACTAGACCTATTTTATTCATTTATTATTACAGAAAATTATTTTTCGAACTGTAAATAAAACCATTATTAGGTTTTCAAGAAAATATATTTCATTCTTTCTGATTTCTAAATTTCATGCTTAATCAACCATTTCTTTATAAGTAATTTAGAATGATAATCTTTATCTTTGATGTCAGCTAATATGCACATTAAATTGCTGAAGTCTCTTTAAAAGAACGACGGCACTTCCCTGTTGCACAACTGCTTGAGCAGTCACTGAGGAAGAAATCTGTGGTGTTCTGGTGCTTTCTGCAATCAGCAGCTCCTCATCACTGCATCTGGACAGAGTAAATACTGCAGCAGCTGCTTTGTGTCAGTAGTATATTACAGCCAAAAACCTTTAGCTTACGTCACAGCCCAGCAAAACCACATCTGGCAGGACAAAAGCTATGAAGACACTTTTCAAAATCAATAAATTTAATCCGTTTCTTTTACAGCGAACCAACTGACAGTTGGGAAAGTGCAACTTAAACACTCCAACAAACCATGATTGGCTACTTATAATTGCTTTTCAGAAACAAGTCATTAAATCTCATCACCGACAAATCTGAAACATTGTAGATTTGAGGATACATCTCCATAAAACTCTTTACTTGACACAATTGAATTCAGTTTCACATTAGCAGCTAACATTGTGATACTTTAGGCATAAAAATACATAACCCACACACAATTAACTATTTTAGCTGTCCTTTTCTAGAACTGAATGGAATGGAAATATATATATAGAGAGAATATAGAGATCCACCGAAGCTTAGGGGAACTCCCAACCTCCTCTGTAGGTGCTTGTGGATTTTCTCCTGATTCCTTCTACAACTGATGAGGGGAACTCATAGAGTGTGAGGAGTCAAATGAGCCTGTGCAGAAGGCCATGCTGGTGATTTGAATTTGCCGAGGAGTCCAGACCTATCGATCTTCTTCAACCATTCTTCGACTTGCTTCATTGGTACCATCTTTCAGTGATGCATTGAACCCCTTTCTAGGGATTACAGGGTTGTCGAACTTATTTGTGACTCTGCTCTTCCTGATCGCCAGCCTTCTGGACTTCCTGACTTAAATAAAAACCTGGCCCAAGTGTCTATGTTGTCCAGGGATGCCAATACCCATCTCACTTGAACATGTGTCACAGTTGTTAAAGTTAGGTCAGCCATAAAATCCCACTGGGATTCCCTTCTGGAAATCCAGCCAGTTGGTTGTAAACATCAGTTTGATCCCCGTAGACAGCTGGTGATCATTCTTTGAATAGCAACTAGTATGTGGTAATACTCGAGCCTGAGCTGGATGACGCTGTGTGGAATAGTGCCATAAACATTTACTAGATCTAACCAGACCACTGTTAGATCACCTTCTAGATCACGAGCTAGATCACGAGTGTGACCAGCTGTTTTTGAGATTTTAGGATTCAGGACTTGGTCTTGAATGCCCGAAATAGCTACCTGGAAGCAATGCAAACATGACATTCTCTATTGATTTGATACTTTTTTCCAAAGTGATGTATTTGCTGTCAAAACAATTAACACAGCTATCTAAATGCAAACTTAACCAAAATGAAGCACTGCAATTACAAATGCATTTATGTATATTTTTTTTTAATTAACATTAAATTAGTTAATAAGTTAATTAATTAATCATTAATTAAGCATGGTGTTATCTATTGGTTATAAAACATTCAGCTATAGATGCACAAATACATGAGTGAGATTTCATGTTTATTGAAACACTTTCAATAACTAGACTGTGCTCTACTCTAAAAGTGAAAGTGACATACAGCCAAGTATGGTGACCCATACTCAGAAATCGTGCTCTGCTTTTTAACCAATCCAAAGTGCACACACACAGCAGTGAACAGACACACTGTGAACACACACCCAGAGCAGTGGGCAGCCATTTATGCTGCGGCACCCGTGGAGCAGTTGGGGGTTCGGTGCCTTGCTCAAGGGCACCTCAATCGTGGTATTGAAGCTGGAGAAAGCACTGTACATGCACTCCCCCCACCTACAATTCCTGCAGGCCCAAGACTCAAACTCAAAACCCTTCAATTGTGAGTCCAACTCTCTAACCATTTGGCCACGACTTCCCTTTATACAACATACATATGTGCGTGTGTTTGCTGTTGTACAGTACATGACTTATGCTGAATTATTGATCCTGGCTTTCATTTACATCTGGAAGAGAATTTAATCTAAGTTGCATTTTATCTGCATTACATTCTTGCTTCTCTTGCATCAAAGGGGAAAACGAAAGGTGTGAAATTGTTGAATACATATATACTTGACAAGCCCATCTCTTCTCTCTCTCCTTATCCTCTTCTCTTTTTCTGACATCCTCCTCTCTGCTCATCTCTTTCTACCTGTTCCACTTTTCTTCTCTCTCATTGCACCCCTTTTTCCACCCAGTCCACCACTTTTAGGCTTACACCTCTTTCTTTACCTATCCCCCCTTTTTTGCACATTATATCTTGCTTTTGTGATACAATTGTGATACATGTAAACAATTAGATAAACTGTGTTTCCTGCGTTGTGGGTTTTATTAAGGAAACAGTTAATAATTTAGGGTCAACTGAAAATATACCATGTGCATTTGATGATATGAGCTTTGTATGTTGAGTTTGGACAAATCGTACAGAAATGTTTGTGATTTGTCTAAAACATATGAACATAGCTGCAATTTTTCAAATACTTATATTTTAAGGTATTGGTTGTATTGATCATGAAAACATTTAAGAATTGTGTGCACAGTGTTTTGGGAAAATTATTCACATGATTGGTAATTTGTTTGATATATGAAATCTTGCAGTCTGTTTAGGATAGTTAAAAATTGTTTGGATTACTGCGTTAACTATTTTGTGAACAGTGACCTCAGTTTGGAGATATGTGTCAAATCAATTGAGAAAAACTCTATTGAATTTCACATGACTCAGAAAATCACAGATCAGAGCAGATCATGCTAATTTCAGGTTTATTCAACTCATCTGCTGTTGTCAAGACTACATGGTTTAAAGTTAAAAGAAAAAGCTTGATAACCAGAAAAAAAAACACAGAAAAAGGTAAATATATCACGGAGCCCCGCACATAACATTCAAGAAAAAAATTTATAAATAGTGCGCACGATTTAGTAATTCATTCCCTCATTGTACTTAAACGTGCACACGATTACCATTTACTACTATTACCTAAAAAATGTTTCCCTGAATGCCATGTCATGTGCAGGGCTCCGTAATTTTTAAATATAGACAAGGCGGCAATGATGCTTTGTCATTAATAAAATAGAAAATGCACACTTCTGTCCCACTAAAGTGTATGCTTAATTAACAAATTGTACTGTAAAAATGACAGACTTATATGCCTACCTGTTTATTAAAATTTATGACCATTTGTATTAAATCAAAGCCTGGAAAGTCCATGGCTATAACCCCAAAACAAAACTCTTTTTTTTCTTCATAAGCGCCTTTGAGATTATTATATAGCCAAAGGTTGATTTCTTTTGCCAAGTGTTTTGGGGAGTTGTCTACCCTTAAAAAAGGAAAACCTGTGCCGCTTGAATAGTTCAAAACAACATAACCAGATCTGCATGCTTCTATAGCCTCATTCAGATGGGCAATGATTTTATCTTTCTTTTTTTCTACATTTCCTACTTTATAGTCACCATGTTTATCAGTTTCATTTAGAGAGACACCCAGACTAAAGCTATTTTTTTGTACGAAAACAACCTTTCCTCTTACATTTTGAATTCTTGGTATTTCATTCTCAACCCAACTATTAGAATCAGATTTAAGCTGGGATATAACACGATCTGGAAATGTGCTGCTATGCTTAAGTCTGACCAACACTGTCTCTGTTTGGTGTATAGATAAAAAGTTCTTTATTGTGTTGAAAGCATCAAAGAATGTTGTACGTTGGGAAAACGGTCCATGCACAACTTTCAGATCATCTCCAGACACTCTCAAGTCGAAGTAGCGTATGCCGGCATTTAGCTGGTGCTGTAGCGACCATGCCTGACATTCTGCTGCTGGTCCTCCATGAAGGGCCAAGCTGTCATGTGTACCAGGAATAGTGATGTGAGAAATGAACATGTTATCATCCAGCATTTTCATCCAGCCAATGTCATAATTTTCAGGGAGATGGAGTGTATTTTCATCATTAAACACTTGTTGCTGACTACTCTTGTGCAGTCTGTGGAACAGAATATCAGTTCAACAATTCTCAACATAAAAATCAGCTTTTCATATCATTATACATACAGACCTGTTGTTGGAGATAAGGATTTATTTAGATGGTGATTTTTTCATAAACTTGTTAATTTGATTGTGAAATGTTTGTTTTTCCGATTCTAAAATGTGTGTAAATTCATGTATTTTGTCTTTTAAACATGTGTACTGATCATGTTAGTTGATCAGCTCCATCATGCTAATTTACACTACAATACATAACGTACTCTGTTACGAACGTAACCTCGGTTCCCTGAGATACGGAACAAGTATTGCGTATGTGGAAAAGCTCCTTTTTTCCTCGATACTGAAGTCTTTTTTCAATAATGCAGTGCAACTGCACTGCCATCGGTTTAATCTGTAAACCTTTTTAAACCAATGACAGCGCTGCATAGCTGCGCAAGCCTGTGGCGATGCAGCACGCCAAAATGGCTGTATAAGCAGGCAAATCTCCATATTAAATCAGGTCATATGACTGAAGTGACGACACTGAAGCCACAGCCTCGTGGCATGGCATATAACGCAGTACTCGTTCGGTATCTCAGGGAACCGAGGTTACGTTCGTAACAGAGTAGATTCCCTTTTGATACTTCACTCATACTGCGTATGGGGAACGAATTCAACCGCACCGTGCCACGGTAGGGAATGACAAAACTTTTCTTGAACACCTTGGGGTCCAGGGATAAGTGAGAGGGCCGGAGCCGTCGAACCCTTAACGCTACACTGATAAGAGGGAGCTAGCTCCCTGGAGGTGGCATGATGACGGGGTCTGATAGAGGCCATCATATCAAACCAAAAGAACCCGAGTGTGCAAGGTCGGGATGTCCAGGTTATAGAATCTGACAAAAGTGGACTGCAAGGACCAGCCGGCCACCTCACAGATGTCCTTGATAGAGACACCACTAGACCAGACTCCTATGGGGCACTCAAGGCCCATGGAGGAGTAACATTAAGCGATAGCGTCGAGTATCAAATGCGAGAGGCGTTGCTTTGAGACTGAAGACCACCTTGGTGCGGTCCCCAAAGCAGACAAAAAGCTGGTCAGATTGCCTGAATGGCTGTGACCTCTCAATGTATATCCTCAAAGCCCGCACTGGGCAGAGTAAATCCAGCTCTCGCTCACCTGACGATGGAGGCAGAGCCGAGAGGGAAATTACCTGTGCTATGAATGGTGTCGAGAGCACTTTAGGGGTGTAGCCATGCCTGGGTTTTAAAATGACCTTTGAGTCATTGGGCCCAAACTGAAGGCATGCAGGGCTCACCGAGAGGGCCTGTGGGTTGCCAACACGCTTGACCGATGCTAGAACAAGTAGCAGAACGGTTTTGAGCATTAGGGGCCAAAGGTCAGCTGACGGTAGCGGCTCAAAGGGAGGTCCTTTGAGTGCTCCAAGGACCGTGTGGAGGTCCCAAGTGGGAACGGTGAGAGGACGCGGGGGCTTCAACTGCCTAGAACCTCTCAGGAAACGCACAATGAGGCTATTTCGACCCACAGATTGGCCAGCAATAGGAGCCTGAAATGCGAAAAGTGTAAAGATGGAGGCTGGGCCAGTTGTGGGCCAGCACATCTATGTCCTTTGAAAATAGGTTGGGCAATGAAAGTTGTTTCCTGAGGTAAAGAGGTCAACCTCTGCCTTCCAGAAAATCTCCCAGATTTTCCCAGCCTGGGTAATGCCCATTCCAGGAGGCGCTTTGCCAGTGCACAGAGGTGGCTGGACGAAAGGCCACCTTGGTGATTTGTGTAGGACACCAATGTCATGCTGTCCGACTGGACTAGGACGTGGCGCCCCTTCAGGATCGCCTGAAAGAATTGAAGGGCTTGTTCTACTGCCAGCATCTCGAGGCAGTTGATATGGAGATGGCTCTCCTCGTGTGACCACAAGCCGAAATCAACTGATTGTAGAGGTACTCCACTGCTGAACCAAACAGAAGCCATCAGCCCTAGCATCCTCTGAAAGAACTTGGAGCTCGGAGAGCACGCTCTGGTGATATGACCACCCTCATATGGACTGAGTCGAAAACCGCTCCCTGGAACGTAATAGGTTGGCTGGGGAGCAGTGAGCTCTTGGCGAAATTAACCCTGAGTCCTAGGCACTCTAAGTGGCTCAGGAGCACGGATCTGTGGTAGTCTAGCTCAGTTCGCGACTGGGCTAGAATTAGCCAGTTGTTGATAGTTCAGAACATGGATTCCCATCTGTCTCAGAGGGGAAAGCACCTCGTTCATGCACTCCATGAAAGTGCGGGGAGCTAGAGACAGCCCGAAGGGAAGGACTGTATATTGGTAAGCCACACCCTTTAATGTAAATCTCAAGAATCGTCTGTGATGGGGGGACTATCTGGATGTGAAAGTAAGCATCTTTCAGGTCCAGCGAGAAGAACCAGTCCTCGGGGCAAATCTGCCACAATCCTTTGCCGCGGGCCCTGATGTCTAGGCAGTTTAATGCACTTAGCTGGGTGCTGCTCCTTAGGGGGCGCCACCTGGGGGGTAGAATGGGACAGGCTTGCTCTGTTGCTGAGATTGCACAGCCCTGGGGCGACTCGAGGTAGAGCTGGAGTGCTTGGGCAGGAAGTGTCGCATGGCCTGGGACGACTTCTGTGCTGCAGTGAAGCGCTCTGTGAAACCTTCAACGGCTGGCCCAAAAATACCGGATGGAAAGACTGGGGTTTTGAGAAAGACCACTTTGTCGCTCTCCTTAATTTCCACCAGGTTGAGCCAGAGGTGGTGCTCCAGCACAACCAGGTTGGCCATAGACCGTCCGATGGCCTAGGCCGTGGCTTTCATGGCGTGCAGGGCCAAATCTGTGCAGCTGCGTAGGGCTGTGCAAAAAATCAAATGCGATTTTCATGCGCATCTCATCAGACGGGGGCCCGAGGGGCGGGATCGCTTTCATTAAAGAGGCGAGATTCATACTCTCACAAAAGCAGCATAAGGTCTCGGTGAGCGTCGCTTCAGCGTGGGCTTTACCCAGGCAGAACACGCACTCACCATGGACGTCATCCTCGTGCAGAGGAGCTCTGCATGTGCCACATCTGTGGCCCGGCATGGCCACTGCCGTTAAAACGGCATTAGAAATCGCTCTTTTAGATCTGTGAAAACGACTGGAAATTGCTCTTCTGGTATCGCCGGATGGCGGCAGGAGATCGTTAAGAAGCGCCCAGAAGTGAGAAGTGGGCGGCCCGAGATTGGCGCTGAAGAGCGCCTGTCTTCGAGAGTGGTGATTTGCCTGCTTATATAGTCATTCGCCCCGCCCATTTTGGCGGGCTTTGGCGCGCTGCATCGCCACAGGCTCGCGCAGCTACGCAGTGCTGTCATTGGTTTAAAAAAAGTTTACAGATTAAACCAATGGCAGTGCAGTTGCACTGTGTTATTGAAAAAAGGCTTCAGTATGAGGAAAAAAATTTGCTTTCCCCATACGCAGTATGAGTGAAGTATCGAAAGGGAACAGAGTCTGTCAGATTTAGTCTGCCTGTGCTCATAAGCATGATTAAGAGTTCAGTTGATAGGGAATGTATGCACTGAAAACATTTATAGCTTAAATGCACCAAGTTGCTTAGTGTGTCACAAATGTATTAATGTAAATGCAAATGGAAATTTAGGGGAAACAAACCCTTTCAGCTTTACAGGGCCAGGAGTCAGAAAATCATAAAGTAAAACTATACAGCTAGTAGGGCCTTAGTGCAATCCCTTGTACAAAAATAATGTGAAAACAAATGTACATAAATGCACAAGAAGCAAAAATAAGCCCTATAGTGAATAAATAAAATAAATATAGTAAAATGTATTTGCTTGAGATTGTCCCATAGACTGCCAAGTAAGTTACACAGTCATGGTCCAGAAAAGTATGAAAAGCATCCTCAGAATAGTCCATCTGCCATCAGCACTGTTGGGAACGTTACTTTAAAAAAGTAATTAGTTATAGTTACTCACTACTTGTTCAAAAAAGTAACTGAATTAGTAACTGAATTACTCTATAATAAAAGTAACTCGTTACCAGAGAAAGTAACTATTTGCATTACTGTAAAAAAAATACAGTAATGGCACGTGTGTTGGCATCTGTGAAAAACACTGTCTCTGATTGGCTACCATGAAACACATGACTCTGCCTTAGCCAATCATAATCGCTTATCTCATTATTAACCCACCTCCTCACTCACTGTGTGAGCCAGGGGTCCGTTCGGATTGCATAGTTTATTAAATCAATGCATAGTAACGCACCACATTTAACGTTCAGTAACGTTAATGGCATTTGTAACGACGGGAAAAGTAATTAGTTAGATTACCCCGTTACTGAAAGAATTACGTCGTTACCTAACACCGTTGTTTTAAACGCCGTTATTCCAAACACTGGCCATCAGTAGTTCAACTGTAACATTATGAACCAACGAGAATAGTTTGTGTACACAAATAAAACCAAATATTGACTTTATTCAACAATTGCTTTTACAACAGTCTCCTCTGTGTCTCTCCATATCACTGTATGCTGCCTATGCTCCTCTGAGTCAGCCGCCCCACAAGGATGCGCTGTTTGCTTTCAAAAGCATAAATACACATAGAAAAAGCACATCATTGTGGCTCGGCTGATACAGAAGAGCATACACCGCATACAGTGATATGGAGAGACACAGAAGAAACTGTTGTCAAAGGAATTGTTAAATAAAGTTGTTATTTTTGTTTTATTCGCATACAAAAACTATTCTCGTCACTTCGTAATGTTAAGGTTGAATTACTGATGGCAGATGGACTATTCTGACCAAGTCTTTCATAGTTTTCTGGACCTTGACAGTGTAACTTACTTGGCAGTCTGTGGGGCAGTCTCAAGCCTCCCAGCTTTCATCCAAAATATCTTAAATTGTCTTCCAAAGACGAACAAAGCTTTTAGGGGTTTGGAATGACATAGGGTAACTAATTAATGACAACCTTTTCATTTTGGGCTGGAGTATCCCTTTCATATTAAGAAATGTGCATTGTGCACAAGTAGTTCTCCAAATAAAGTTGAATTATAATTTTATATCAGTAAGTCTAGAGTAAATATGTTAAAAGATTTGAACTACATTTAGTATGAAATAAATGTATTTTACATGCATTACTTTTTTTTACTAGGGGGACCACAGAAATGAAATAAAAATAGTTTTTATTAAAGTCCTCATTCAGTCCTTTGGTTGATCAGTAGTTATCTTTCTAATTTCAAAGGCCAATAATCTTTTTGTCTTTTTGTCAAATGAAAATAAAATGCATTAATTTAGTGATTTTCATACTCACAGCAGCATTAGGATACACATAATTTTTCCAGAAACTCCCATCCTCTTCATTGTCTAAGGTCAGCACAGAATAAAACAGTACAGAACTGCATTTATACAGTTTTTTAATATTATTATTATTATAATTTTTTAACAAATATCACATTATTTTGACAAAATATAAACATTACTTTTATGCTTTTTCATATTTGTTATGGCTTTATATGTTTAATGGTCAATTAAATTTAGTTTTTACTAAACAATTGTTACTGGTACAACAAAAAAAGATAAAATAATACCTCACACTTTTTGATGGACATCCGAGTGTCGATCACAGCAGTGTTTTTAGTTCTGGTACAGACAATTCCAGTCTGGGAGCTATAAGAACTCATTGGTATCATGTGATTGGCTATAAACTTTATGTATATTTGCATATAAAACTTTTGATAAATACATTTGGACATTTAAGCACTTTAAATCATATTCTTTGCATCATTTAACAACAACAACAAAAAAAAAGCTAAAATGAATTTAGCTTTTTATACATTTATATATATATATATATTGTCATTTATTTAAAGATCACAATCAAAGTACTGCATAAAAATAAGTTTGCAAGGTTTTAAAGAATAAAATGTGAAGTAGATCAAATGTATTTGGACAACTATTCAATTACACCTAATAAATTACTCAACACAGTGCCTGAAAAAAAAAAATCCATTTCATATTATACATTTTTTTAGTTGTTGTTGTGGTTGCTTTGCCATGATGTTAATAATAATAATAATAAACTTTAAGGAAATTTAAAGCAGCTTCTCAAGGCACTTAACACAGAAAACACAAAACAAACAAAGTGAAAAACAATTAAAACAATCAAGTAAAAGCCGACCTAAGGAAGTATGTTTTATATAAACTTTAAAAGTGCATAAATTCTGTGCATGCCTAAAAAAGGAAAGGAGTGTGTTCCAGAGTCTAAGAGCACAGGATGAAAATGTCCTATCCCCTACTTTTGCAAGCATGTGTGCAGCACAAGTGATGTTCCTTATAGGAACATATAAAGTTAAGAAGGCAGACAGATGCTGAGGGGCTAGGCAATGCCTTATATGTCAGCATGAGGATTTTAAAATCTGACTACAAAACCTGACTGGAAGTCAGTGCAAAGACCTAAAAATTGGGATGATGTGCTCCTGAATTTAGCATATATGTGACCCTGTAGCACAAAACCAGTCTTAAGTCACTTGGATATACAGGTGCATCTCAATAAATTATAATGTTGTGGAAAAGTATGGTATGGGAACAGTTCCAGTCAAGACTGCAAAGTCCTGCAGAGAGTTGTGCGCTTAGCTGAGCACATATTGATGAAGAAAGGAAGTCAACAATATGTTGCACGTTTGGATCAAAAGTAAAACATAACTATAATTTTTCTTTTTTGTTTAGTGTTAAAATCCAAAACAGAGTCATCCACGTTTAACATTAATGAGCCAAATTTATGAAGGTGGTGAGGAGAGCCAATGAGCATAAAATCACTACTGTATTAAGACAGAAAATTCTGAGTGAGCAATATAATGCAATATACACATTCTGTATGATTACTACAATCTGCAAAGAACACGGTCATTTAAACTGTTAGGTTTAGTGAGAAACAATATTCCAATTGTACTGCAGTACCAGACTTGTGACCATATCTGTATGTTCAAGGCAAAACATAACTGACTACACATCTGCTTTCCAAGTTGATGTATGCAAAAATTAAGGCAGTCAAACGTACAAGCATATCATAGGGCAAAAATGTCGTTGGACATGATAAGACAACATTCAGTAATGTTCTTTTATCAGCATTTATATTTACATGTATTGATATGGCAGACGCTTATATCCAAAGTGACTTTACCATAATACAATTTATCAATTTTGTGAAGGTTTCACCAAGTTAGTTAGCTTTTATAGTTAAAACTAAATTCAACTTATTGTATAGCACTTTTCACATTTGTTGTGCATATTCAGGAGATGTACTGAATGTACATGTTTAGACTAGTGGTCGACCGATATATCGCCAAGGCTATTCATTGCAGAGACGTACCAAATGTGATTCCCATATTCGTGGTGGAGACGTCATTTGGTAAGTCTCTGGAACGTGGCAAGAACCTCCTAACGACCAAACTGGCACCTTGTGAGGGCGTGACAGTACCGGATCATATTGGTCCCAGCAATGTACCAAGTATGTCCTAACGACCAAAATACCACGTCCACCTTTATTTTTTATATTTACACCTCACCTTTAGTCTGGGTCCTGATGTGCTCCGACCATTACCTTGAAATACATTAACTAATAAACTCAGACCTTCTCTGTTTCAAAAAATAAACCTTATGAAATCTAACTGTAATCTAATTATAAGTGATTTATAGTAAATACATTAATTTAATACATGTAATGCAAACCAATAAAAAAACATTAAATTCTAATAGAAAAGACAAAAACACACTGCATTCATTCACGAATCAACATTTATTCAGTGCTACTTTCTACAAATACTAAGCCAAAACATTTTAAAAATTACACCTGTTCTTTAACCATGCAAAGTGTTAATGTGTTGAGCACAGAAAACTGAACATATCAATTCATAGATTACACAATATAATCAATAGAAAATGTTTGTCTTCACTTGTGAAAAATAAGTGTGCTTAATTGTATTAAAAGTGTACTTGTTGTGTACTTCCAATCTTAAAAGTATACTTTTTTAAAAGTGCATTTGCAGATAATATCATATAATGTAAATTAAAGGCCACTTAAGTGTACTTTAAAGGGTTAGTTCATCGAAAAATCATTATTATGTTATTAATAACTCACCCTCATGTCGTTCCAAACCCGTGAGACCTCCGTTTATCTTTGGAACACTGTTTAAGATATTTTAGATTTAGTTCGAGAGCTCTCACACTGTGTGTACGGTATACTGTCCATGTCCAGAAAGGTAAGAAAAACATCATCAAAGTAGTCCATGTGACATCAGAGGGTCAGTTAGAATTTTTTGAAGCTTTGAAAATACATTTTGGTCCAAAAATAGCAAAAAAATACGAATTTATTCATCATTGTATTCTCTTCCGTGTCTGTTGTGAGAGAGTTCAAAACAAAGCAGTTTGTGATATCCGGTTCGCGAACGAATCATTCGATGTAACCGGATCTTTTTGAACCAGTTCACCAAATCGAACTGAATCGTTTTAAATGGTTAGCGTCTCCAATACGCATTAATCCACAAATGACTTAAGCTGTTAACTTTTTTAATTTGACTGACACTCCCTCTGAGTTAAAACAAAACAATATCCCGGAGTAATTCATGTACTCAAACAGTGCACTGACGGAACTTTGAAGAGAGAACTGAAGATGAACACCGAGCCGAGCCAGATAATGAACAAAAGATTGACTCATCAGTTTTCGGATCACCAGTAGACCTTTCGGACAGTCGATTCAATAAACCGGTTGAAGAAAACGGTTCACCGGTTCTTTTGCGCTCGACGTAATGGCATCATTGGCGGTGATTGCCCTTGATTCAAGCCTTCGGTTTATCTGCGCTCATAACATTAGGACAGATTCAGTTCAGAATCATTCACCAAAAGAATCAGTTCGGTTCAGACGCTCTGTGTGTCAGTCTGCTTCACGCTGAATCACACATGCGCAGTATCATCAGCTCCTCGGTTCTCGAATCGGATGCATCTGACAGAAACGTTTCTTGACTCGTGAATGAGTCAGTCTTTTGTTCGTTATCTGGCTCGGCTCTGTGTTCATCTTCAGTTCTCTCTTCACAGCAGTTCAGTCAGTGTACTCAGTGGCGGTTCTACATTGAAATACACCCTGGGCGAGACCCCTTTCGAGCGCCCCCCCAAAAAAAAATATTTCAGAAGAGCCCCTGAAATTGCAATTGAACTGCATTTGAAATCAAAAGACCATAGGATAATGTTTTATAAAGCTAAAACAGCCTGGGGTCAAATTGACTCAAAACATAATAGAAGGGTTACATAAACATGCTCTTACACACTAACTGGCTGTCATTACACGCTATATCCTCCTAGACCCGGAAAAAAACATTTATTTATTTTATTTTCCCCCCATGTCATCACATTGTTTAGAGCATAGAAACAAGTAGTAAAAATATATATATATATTGAAAAATTCTATTTTATTCATGTTATGCTATGGTCACTGGGACTTGTTTAAAAAAATAAAATGACTTTAAATTATATGTATAGGCAAAAACAATGGGATTTTATTTTTTAATCACCAAAAACATTTTGGGTTTCAGGATATTTTTCAACCAAAATTTGTATGTTAATCTAACTTTCATGGAGGTACCATTAGCCATTAGGTTACTGCCTCAAATTATACGCATGACACACTTTTAGTTATGACTTGTAAAACTATATTTAGGAAACTATACTTAGCATACTGTGTAGCAAATAAATAGCAAATGTTCATCTTTAACCTACAGATTTGAAAATGCCGTTGGTTATTTACAGGGCCTAACGTTAAAAAAATGATGGAAATGATAACTGAACTTGTAACAGTTTTATTGCAAAGCACAATATTATAAATTAGATCTCGTGATTGAGTTGAAACCAAATTATTGTTGTGTAAGCATAGCAAGAATCATAGCAAAAAGGATAAACAAAGAGTTATACCCACCACCAATTAACATTAGCCCTTCATTCATGAAATGGATACTGTAATGATACAGAGACAATAGTTGCATACCTTTAACTTTTGCTCGTTTCTCCTCTTCTTCTTTTCGAAACTGGGCACCTGATGGCTCTGATCTTTTCTTCTCCATCTCTGTTTATTTGGCACTCGACAATCAGCAGATTTCCCATCCCCCCAACTGTCACTCAGGACCAGAAGTCAAGACTAAACCAATTCACCTTGATGACCGCATAATCGTCTTGTATTACCTAGTTTCATTTGCAGGAACTATAGGCCTGTATTATAACATTATGAATTAAATGTGCGTTTTTATTTGGAAGAAAGTCGAGGTGTGTGACTGACTTTAGCCTATTATTAATTATATTACTAGTGTGGATCCCCCGTCCCCGTCCACCCCCGCCCTGTCCGTTCCATTTGAGAGAGACCCAGAGGTGAAAGGTCGCACGCACCTCTCGCCCCACCCCCTTACACTTCTCTCAAAACACAAAGCTTCTGTTTGCATTTTCAGTGTACATTTTCAGCAAGCAGGGGCGCCGGCAGCTGCAGGGAGCGCCAATTTGCCAATTCCACACACAGTGAAATTATGATGAAAAACCGCTTCGCGACACAGAGGATTTTTTGTTTATCTGCTCGTGCTGCCGCCCCCCAATGTGTCACGAAAAAATGACGCCCCGGGCGGCTGCCCGGTTCGCCCGTGCCTAAAACCGCTACTGAGTGTACTGTTTGAGTAAATTAATTACTCTGGGATATTAGTTTGTTTGAACTCAGATGGAGTGTTAGCCACATTAAAAAAGTTAACAGCTTAAGTCATTTTTGGATTATTGCTTATTGGAGATGCAAACTGTTTAAAACGATTCAGTTCGATTTGGTGAACTGTTTCAAAAAGATCCGGTTACATCGAATGATTCGTTTGCGAGCCGGATATCACAAACTGCTTAGTTTTGAACTCTCTCACAACAGACACAGAAGAGAAGACAATGATGAATAAAGTCGTAGTTTTTGCTATTTTTGGACCAAAATGTATTTTTGATGCTTCAAAAAATTCTAACTGACCCTCTGATGTCACATGGACTACTTTGATGATGTTTTTCTTACCTTTCTGGACATGGACAGTATACCGTAAACACAGTTTCAATAGACGGACTGAGAGCTTTAGGACTAAATCTAAAATATCTTAAACAGTGTTCCAAAGATAAAGGGTGGAACGACACGAGGGTGAGTTATTAATAACATAATGATGATTTTTCGATGAACTAACCCTATAAGTATAATTAAGTGAACTTACCAGGAATTATGAATAAAGCCTCTAATCTTCAATCGTTCTCTCAGGCTGCTCCTTTTGGCTGGGTTTTAGATTTGAATGATGTGCGCGCAATCCCATAATGTCACACTACAGTAAGTTAGTGTAAAAAGCAGGAACTACAGTTACAACACCTGCTTCTTGTAAATTAATTACAGTTGACGTGGAAATATACTGCTAACAAATGTAAAACCTTATTTGACCCATAATGCACCCCCCCCCCCCCCCCCCGATAGCCTCATAGACAGTAAATGATTGTCTGCGAGCTTCTCCTCCTGTCAATACGATAATTTCTCTACTATGCGACAGAGAGTCGCAGGTTATGACGCAATCGTTAGCCTATTTTTGACAAAAACTGCTTCTACGGGACCATAACGTAAGATACAAGGTAATGGAGCCTGTTCTAAATTCTCTTTGCATGTTTATAATGGAAGGACTGTTATTATGAATGTGTGCCGCTAGTTGATGTGAGTTCCACTATTCCGGTTCTCTTTCATCATCTCGTGTTCGAGATCCACCTATGGGAAGGGCATCCGTACCTGACCTCTGCAGAAGCATCCAATTGCACCAAGTCTGGCTAGACAGACAGAAGCGCGCAGCCAATGCCAGGTAACGGCCCACTCCCTTACCTAGGGGTATAATAATGGCTGCAGCGCTGCTATTCCCCAGTTGACATTCGCTTCTCTCGATCTCTGCATTGACACAGTTCGGTTGGATTACGATGCTCACCTTCGTGTCTTCAGGAGGACATATCAATTGATCAGCCTCTGCCAGACGTGACTGTCGTCTTCTCAGCTTTTTCTGCTGTGTTCTGCATTCAGGGCCACCGCGCTCTCGTCGTTTCACCTGCTCCCACGGCTGCCCGCCACGGATGTTTCCGATTTCTTCTCCGGTATGTCGCTTTCTATACATAACGCTTCTCCGGGGAATAGCCTATCACGGGCCTGCCCGGCCGCGTGTGGAGCACTCATCGCTGCTAAGGACCTTCACCCATTCTGCGTGGTTTGCTTGGGCCTTAAACACGCTCAAGAAGCCTTGGAGAACACGGAAAATTGCAGTCATTGCCTTATGCTGCCCAAAAATGTTTTACGACGCCGTCTTAAGGTTGCAGCGACCCAGTGTTCTGAGCTCGGTTTTACTGACTCCGATCTGGGACACGGTGACGACGATGCGCTACTGGGGGACTCCCGGGGCGCCTCCTCACTTGAAGGGGACATCTTCGCGGGCAAACTCATGCTCGCCGACGAACCGGCCGGTTCCGACGATGAGGATGATGCGGCCCTTCTCGGGGTCTCAGAGGACGAGGATGCCATCCCGCCCTCTGGCGTTCCACAGGCTAGCGGCCACGCAGCCCTGCCTCAGTTCATCCTCCTGGAAGTGTGTGAGTGAGCGGCCGCTCGCCTCAACATTATGTGGGCGGCTCCACAGAGCGCCACCGACCAGGAGAGGGATATTTATGATGGAAAAGTGTTGGGATCTCCTCCCGGTCCGGGGAAACAACTCTTCCCCGTCCTTCCAGCGTGCGCTAAGCATATGAGGCACAACTGGAGCGAACCGCTCGACTTCAAACACGGCCTTTCGGGCCTTGAAGTAAAGGATATTGCAGCTCATGGTATGGGCGACCCCCCCCCCCCCCCCGCTATCGAGCCTTCCATCGCCAGGCACCTTAACCCCGCTCAGGGCGGGCTGCTCGCTCCCCCTAAGCCGGTCTTGCCCAACAAGCTGGACCGTTTTTCTGCCCTCAGTTCACCAGGCCACATACAAATCCTCAGCCTTGGCTGTCAGGGCCCTGAACGTCTCGTCTCTCCTCTCTGCTTACCAGGAGATTTTGGACGAATTAGGGCAACAGCTAAAAAAGGCGAACTCCTTCTCTACACTTGTGGAAGGAGATCCTCACGGTGAACGACCTCGTCCTTCTTAATGCTCGGCAGGCCGTCCAAGCCTGCGGGTGCTCTATGGCGCTTTCTGTGGTGGGAGAGCGCGCGCTCTGGCTTAACCTGTCAGGCCTTCCTGACAGTGAGAAGCGGCGCATCGCGGGCGCGTCGATGGAGCCCGATCGGGCTCTCTTCAGCCCCGCCGTCGCATTGATGCAACAACGGTGTGACGACAAAAAGAAGGAGGACGAGGCCTTCAAGTTATGTCTTCCTAGGGGGAAAAATCGACTCCCGACGCGGCCGCGGCTGGAGGACCATCTAACCCTACCCCCATCGCCTCGAAACGTAAGCGGCCTGCCTGATGTTCGATTGATGGGGGCATCGAGTCCGCGTTCATGGACCACGAGCCCTTCGGACTCTCTCCCTGTCCCAGGACCCCCGTTCAAAAGACGCAGGGTCTCCCGCGGATGGATCGATTCCTCTCCGTTCAAGGCTGCCCAGCCCATAAGTTTAATGAACGTTGTGTGTTCCCCCCTCACGTTCATGGGGTTTGTTGTGAGGAAAAGTGCAAAAGCAGTGTCACCACACCTCATACACTCTGTTCCCCTCACCCAACCAATAAAGACGTCGGCCCCAGTGTTTCCCCAACACAAAACACACATAAAAACAAAAAACACATTAAAACAAACGAATCAAATGAATTCGTTACGGAGAGAGGATCTCTCTCCGCAGAGAGAGTCCATCTCCCCGCAGAGAGAGGAAATCTGTCTGAACCCCTGCATGTTGCCCCTGGTGTGTCCACTAGATGGCGCATCACATTGCATCACAAATAAACCAGCTGGGCTTACACAGCCCCGCTGCAGCTCGGGTGGGAACACTTGCGAATCACGAATGGGCTTGGCAAACTGTTTCGGCTCCCGAGTGGGTGATGCGTACTATATTGCAGGGATACAGACTGCAGTTTGCAATGAAACCCCAGCATTTCAACGGTGTTCTCTCTTCACACACGGAAGAGAACGCCTCACATATTCTGAAAGAGGAAATATCCTCCCTCCTAAACAAGGGAGCGATTCAGGTGGTGCCCCCCACTCTGATGAATTAGGGATTTTATTCTCGTGTTTCCTGGTCCCAAAAAAGGACGGCGCTCTCCGCCCTATTCTGGACCTTCGTGTGTTAAACAAACATTTGAGGAAATACAATTTCAGAATGCTGACTCATGGCTCGCTCGCCCATGCCATAAAACAGAACGACTGGTTCACATCAGTCGACCTGAAAGATGCTTTCTTCCATATAAGCATTTATCCGCCACACAGGAAGTTTCTTCGTTTCGCCTACCAAGGCACATGTTACGAATTCACAGTTCTGCCGTTTGGGCTCAGTCTAAGCCCCTGGTGTTTCTGTCTGTGTGCGGAGGCGGGTTTAGCACCCATGAGAATGTCAGGTATGAGGATTCTGACATACATAGACGATTGGCTAATCATAGCCGAATCGAAAGAGAAAGTGTTGCAGGACACCTGCCGTGTGCTCACGCACATCACATCTCTCGGGTTCAGAGTGAATGTGAGCAAGAGCAATTTTACACCCAGTCAGTATGTCATTTTCCTGGGTTTGGAGTTGAACTCCGTCTCCATGCGAGCGCGTCTCTCTCAAGAGCGTGTTCTCTCTCTAATGAACTGTCTGTCACAGTTCAGAGAGGGGGCGAAAGTGCAATATCGCACATGCCTCAGGCTGCAGGGTCTTATGGCTTCATCAATCCAGGTTGTACCGCTGGGACTCCTGAGAATGAGAGCGTTCATGAAATGGGTTTTGTTACTACATTTCAGCCTGACGCACGATCTTTGCCGCTCTGTAATAGTGATGCGCGCCTGCTCGGCAGCCTTGCGCCACTGGAAGAGCGCAGACTTTTACCCACATGGAACCCCTCTGGGGACAGTTATGATGCGGAAAGTTGTGACGACAGATGCGTCCTTAACAGGCTGAGGCGCCACCCAGGAGGGCAGAACGGTGAACGGTCTGTGGCCGAGCAGACTACGTTCAGCGCACATAAATTATTTAGAGCTTATGGCCATATGAAAAGCTCTGAATCATTTTCTGCCTCACCTGCAGGGACATCATGTGCTCGTACGCTGCGACAATACCACGACAGTGGCTTATATCAACCGTCAGGGCGGCGTGCGCTCGTCGAAACTTCACGCTCTAGCTTACAAGCTTCTAGTGTGGAGCAGACGGGTTTTCCTGTCGTTACGCGCGACTCATGTTCCGGGCCTTCTAAACAGAGGTGCGGATCTTCTATCAAGGGGAAACCCAATCTACGGAGATTGGCACCTTCACCCGCAGATAGTGGATATGTTATGGATGAGATTTGGACAGGCAACCGTAGATCTATTCTATAAAACTACCATTGTCCTATGTTCTTCTCACTAAAGGACGTGGATGCACCCCTCGGGGTAGATGCACTGGCCCACCCGTGGCCCGGAGTGCTGCTGTATGCCTTTCCTCTCCTGTGCCTGATAATTCCTACACTGGCCAGGGTGAGAGAGTCTCTCATTCTGATAGCACCCAGGTGGCCCAAAGCACCATGGCTGGCGAAGATAATCCCTCTGTTATATGCCGAGCCGTGGCGCCCCCATCCCCCCCCCCCCCCCCCCCCGCACAGATCTTTTGTCCTAAGCGAACGGGGAGATTTATCACCCACACCCAGACAGGGTGGCTCTTTGGGCGTGGCCCGTGAGAGGACGAACCTAAGCGCACTGGGGCTTTTGCCGCGTGTGATTGCTACTATACAGAATGCCAGGACCGTTTCTATGCGATTCTTGTATGGCAGTAAGTGGCAAGTGTTCGAAGGGTGGTTTGATGGGCGTGGTCTCACATCTTATCAGTGCTCAGTTCCTGATATTTTGTGTTTCCTCCAAGACCTCTTGGAAAAAGGCAGGTCTTTTTCCACAATTAAGGTCTACTTGGCTGCGATTTTGGCCTTTCATGTGGGCTTTGAGGGCTCAACAGTCGGGCAACATCATTTAATCCACAGATTTATGAAGGGTGCCTGAGTGGGACCTCTCCATGGTGTTGGAGGCTCTGTCTCAGTATCCTTTTAAACCTCTTGGAAGTATTTCCCTAAAGCTGCTGTCCTTCAAGACAGCTTTGCTCTTGGCCTTGGCATCAGCCAAACGTTTCAGTGAGCTACATGCACTTTCGGTTCATCCCTCGTGCACTAAATTTTCTCTTAGTGGAGATATGGTTTCCCTTAAGACTAATCCGGCCTTCATGCCGAAGTGCTTCCCTGCGTTCACTTCAGAGGTGTTGGAGCTGTCCGCTTTTCACCCTCCACCTTTTTCCTCCCCGGAGGATGAGAGGCTAAATGCTCTGTGTCCCGTCCGTGCTTTATGGACATATATGAACAGGACTAGTGATTTCCGGAAGAGCGACCAGCTCTTTATTTCATGGGCATCCACTCATGGAGGGAATCCTATTTCTAAGCAACGCCTCTCACATTGGCTTGTGAATGCTATAGCTTTGGCTTATGAATCAAAGGGAATGCAGCCACCAGGGAGCGTCGCTAAAGGACATCTGCTCCGCTGCCATTTGGTCTTCTCCTTATACCTTTGTGCGTTATTACCGGCTGGTTGTCACCAGCATCTCGGTACCACATTCGGTTTTAGGGGTGGGGTCCTCTTAGCCCTTCCCTGCAACCCCGTTGGAAGAGGTGAAGGAGTGAATGGGCCGGCTGGCCATGCACATCCCTGTCACTAGCATGTTTTTACATTCCTTTTTCTGGGTGTATTTATATGCACATTGGTTATCATGTGTGTGATGCTAACATTTTTTCATGCGCTGCATATGCACAGCAGTCACGACTGTGCATCAGTATTGCAGGTTCGTGAGTATGGGACGTGTCAGGCACCGCCTCTCTGGGGCGACCGTCCTTCTCTGGCTTTCAGAACCTCACTGTGAGTGTATTGGGCAATCGGGGAGCTGTCCATGTCTCTCCCATAGGTGGATCTCGAACACGAGATGATGAAAGAGAACAATAGGTTACTGTCGTAACCCCGGTTCTCTGAAACATCGAATGGAGAGATCCACCTGCTTTGCCCCGCTTGCCACACGAGAAGCGAATATACTTAACTGGGGAATAGCAGCGCTGCAGCCATTATTATACCCCTAGGTAAGGGGGCGGGCCCTTACCTGGCATTGGCTGCGCACTTCTGTCTGTCTAGCCCATAGACAGTAAAAGAAATGGACACAGCGACCCCATTGGAACTCAATTGAGACAAGTGAAGCCCATTTTTAGCGTTTTTTAGCACTTCCGTTTCTGACGCGTAGACTCAAACGAAGCTTGACGACGTCAGCAACCTGTCTGACAGATGTAAATCTTCTAAGTGGCTGTGCGTGCAAACTGCCCTCGTTAATCTTGCAGACACGGCGAGCTTGAGCGGGGAGTTCTTTGTCGTGAGTGAGCAGGAGTAAGTATTCTGATTAATTATTTTGTATAGTATTTTAAAATGTAACGCCAGTACGCCATATTAAGTTAATTGCCTGCGAGCTTCTCCTCCTGTCTGTACGGTAATGCGACAGAGAGACGAGTGGTTATGACGCAATCGTTAGCCTATTTTTTTACAAAAACTGTTTATACGGGGCCATAAAGTAACATAGAAGGTAATGGAGCCCTTTATACATTGTCGTGTATCTTTAGAAATAAATAATGGACAATCGGAGTATTTAAACGCCTCAGATGTAAAGTTATTCACTGTAAAAGTGACGGCAAAATGAATGGGAGTCAATGGGAATGCTAACGCAAGTGAAGTTCTGGTCAAAGATGGCAGCCCCCACCCGACTTCAACTTCCGGTCGAGTTCCTTGCCCCTTGGTCTAGCCAGACTTGGTGCAATTGGATGCTTCTGCAGAGGTCAGGTACGGATGCCCTTCCCATAGGTGGATCTCTCCACTCGATGTTTCAGAGAACCGGGATACGACAGTAACTATTGTTTCGCTTTCACTTTCACTAGCCTCTTGCTCCGCCATTTCATCAGGTGTTAATGTGCGTGATTGAATGTAAGTTTATTTAATCATTCCTGATTATAGGTCAGCTATGTTTATTTCGTGGTTGTGTTTAAATATTCAGCTTGTGTAATCAAACCTTACATTGTTTATAATGTCGTTATATTTAAAGGGGGGGTGAAATGCTATTTCATGCATACTGAGTTTTTTATACTGTTAAAGAGTTGGATTCCCATGCTAAACATGGACAAAGTTTCAAAAATTAAGTTGTACATTTGAAGGATTATTTTTGTTCCAAAAAAAAACCTCTTCTGGTTTATCACAAGTTTCGGAATGTTTTTTTCGAGTATGGCTCTGTGTGACGTTAGATGGAACGGAATAGCAGAGCACTGAGAGAGGCTGAGCACAGCCTGATCAGAGCGAGAGCGTCGCGAAAAGTCACAAAAGAAGTGTGTTTTTGGTTGCCAGGGCAAGACAACCCTGCACAGATTACCAAAAGAGAAACAGCATTAAGGGACTAGTGGATGAAGTTTATTTTTACAGAGCATCAACGGAGTTGTGCAAGTGTTTTTGTTTGCGCCCTGCATTTCGGATTGCACATCGTTTATTTCTTAAGGATAATGCAGTCCCAACGGAAAAGGGTCACGATTGTGTGTTGGAACCACATGCGGTGAGTAAAACTGCTTCAAATATCTCTGTGTTGTTAACTTAGCTTTCAGTGCGTAAGCACATCAAGTAAACAACATGCGATGTTGTCATCAAACTGCACTTTCCACATGTACAGTTTAAAAAAAAAAAAAAAAAAAAAAAAAAAAAAGACGACATAAAGTGGAACTTAGTCATTTTCCAAAACCGCTAAGCAAATATATACAGTTTCAGTACATACCACATAGCATACCGCCTTTGCTGATGCTGTTCTTGTTAAATTTCAGCCTCTGGATCTGTGTCACAGCTTCCACATGCTCTCAACTCAAAAGCCTACTGGCGCTCGTGATTATTTAGCTCCGCCCACACGTCACACCTCTAGGCGCTCGTGTTTTTCCGGGAAAAATCGGTACAGACTATCTTTCTCTTATAAATATAATAAAAATAAATACTTTTTGGAGTTATGAAGGATGCAGTACTACTCTATAGGTACTCAAGATTAACAGGATATTGAGTGAAAACGAGCATTTCAGCCCCCCTTTAAGATATACCGTGATTTAACCCAGACAGCATACATACGTTGTAGTAGTAGCCCTTTATTGTCACTAGTCACAAGTACCAGCGAAATTAGCCATCAACCTGTCCATACATACATACATACAATATGACAGTGGGGTAGACAGGACAGGAAGACAGGGTATTTGAGGAAGAAATAAGTACAGCATAACATTAGGTAAGTGAGGAGAAAAAACATACACCCAGACTATGCTCCTTACGGGAGCACAGTATGAGAACAGGAAAAACACCTCAGCACAAAAAGCACATAATCAATACACCATAGACACACGACTTTGCAACTGGGTACGGAACTTGGGGTGGTTGAGGTAATCCAGCACAGGCAAACAGCCATCCGGTCCCAGCAGCTTGAAAGCGCTAGTCACAGACCCGCCTGCCAGACTGGAGGAACAAAGCGGCGAAGGCGGGGGATGGGGGTTGGGAGGGTGAATGCATATCTGTATATGTGTAAGAGTTTGTGTATTTGTAGGCCTGGAGAGTTGAGACTCTCTCTAGATGCCTCAGTCCGCAGATTTTACAGCGTCACAGCAAGTTGCCATGGAGACGTCCTTGGTCAGGTCCTAGATAGAGTCAACAATCAGCAGGTGTCTGTGGGAGAGGGTGGAGGAATGCAAGAGAAGTCAAGCTGCCCTGCTCGCCTGGGAGATTTTTGTCATCCAGCCAAGGCTGGTAAAAGCCAAAAGAAGATAAGATACCAGTTGTTTGGTCTAGTAGCCGCATTTCTTTTCACGGTCACTATGATTTTTCATTGTCCATTGGTCTCCAAATTCTCCAATTTCTTTTCCAAATCCGTGAGCTTCTTCATGATGTTATCCATATTGCGGTTAATAGTCTCAGTCTCAATGCTGACCGCTCTGCCCACTACTTCAATCATGACGGGCAGCCTTGTGAGGCTTTGGACGGCTGTTCCCGTCTTCTTAATTTTCCGATAACCCAGGGCAAAGCCTAATCCAATCAGCAGAAGACCTGTTATCATGGTTCCGAATAGGTAGATGTCTTCAATGTCCTCCACGGAAAGAGTCGCCAGACACATGACCCGCCAATTCGCCCACGCGTCCATCATGTAGCCAGCTGCAAACGTTCCGGCAGGACAGTCAGGTTCCCCCGAACCCAGGCTTCTCGTCGAGAAGATGGTGTCAAATGCGTTGAGAGACCAGTTTATCAGATCCATATTCCAGTTTAGGAGATTCTCTCAAGTAGACAAGACAAGAGAAAAACAAGCGAAGCAAGGAAAGGCAGGGAGGGAGAGGAAAGAAATGCGACCGCCTCCGTTGAGAGCAAGAGAGAAGTTGTGCCGATGTCGAGCCGATCTACAAAATTCCATTGGGACGATATCGCTCAGGGAGCGTTTGCTAATAGGAAAGATGTCTCGGCGACGTCGGCCTCTGATCGGAAATGCTCTCCGGCCGATGCTGGGACGATACATCCCGGCCGCTCTGCGTGGACGCGGTTCACCGGCGTTTTGCTCATCATTACGGATCACCCGCGGCTACCGCCGCTGGTTTATAATAAAACAATACACACCACTCCCAAGAACCGATGCAACTTTATTAATATTTTTGTTTATTTCATATTACATGTACAAATACATTAACATGTACCAGATGCTTTGATCAAAAGTGGATAATTCGGGATTATTTTTAGTCTTTTGAAAATTAACCATGATTTTACCACAGCTTTTGCAGTAAAACCATAGAAAAAAACAAAATCAACCATAGTTTTACTACAATCACCATGATTTTACTACAGCTTTTGCAGTAAAACCATAGTAAAAACAAAAACAATTCCTACAGTACTTGCATGGTTAAATGGTGTATGAGTATAGCACTTTTTTTACAATACTTATTTCAAAGTAGGTTTACAGAAATGCACTTTTCAAGGTTACAGTTTAAAAACCCAGATAACTGAGACTCACTAGGAAGACCATCTAGTTCATAATAAAAAGTCATGTGTTCAGTGCTGTCAGCATCGCAGGTTAACTTTATACCAAGAACTTTTTTAAAAGAGTTACATAAACACAAAATAAAACCAGGCAAACAATAATTAAGTAATTAAAATGTTTTAAATTGCGTGATAAAAATTCAAAAATATTTTCTGATGAAATCTTACTAAACAAGTCTCTAGTTTTGTATTCAGTTAACATTAACATTATCTTTCAACATTTTTAAAGGGTAAGTAAAAAAAATTAAATCCATTTTGTATTGTTATATTGTTGGTAACATTTGTAAAAGAACAATGTTTATTCTTTCTCTTAGATACCGTTTATTTGCCAGCAAAACTGATACAAAACAGCATGTTTTCATTTAGACGCTGCATTGTGTCATTTCGTCAAAACTCGTCATTTCATTTTGCTGCTTACAAATAAAAGGGGACATTTAGGTCCACATAACTCAGAGAGTAAATATTGTTCATTTACAGATATTGGAGACATTGCAATAAAGCAGGTTGAAAATCACCAAATTTACCCTTATAGGCAAAATAAGGATAAGATCTTGTGTGTTCATGTACAGTTGTCGTTGTCTGTAGTCTTTGTGAGTGTTGGCGTCATGTGAAGTCTTCACGAGTGAGTTTGGATTCAGACTGGAGCTGGTGTAATCACTAGTAACCTTGCAATGGCCATCCTGAGATAGAAACAGGAAATAAAAAGAAAATAAAGTTTAGCATAGCTGCTGCTGTTCATATTATTTCAGACAAAATATTATTTATTTAATCACATATAACTGGAGTGCATGGTTATTAGATGTGTTGTGTGAATACTAAACTATGTATTTTAATCTAATTTAAACAAAAAAAATTAGATTAAATTAAATTAGTTTTTTTTTACGTCTTTGAGAAAAGTCTCTTCTGCTCAACAAGGCTGCCTTTATTTGATCAAAAGCAAGTAAAAAAAAACTGTAATATTGTGAAATATTACAATTTAACACAACAGTTTTCTACGTGAATATATTGTGAAATGTAATTTATTTCAGTGATCTAAGCTAATTTTTATTACTTCAGTCTACAGTGTCACATGATCCTTCAGAAATCATTCTGATTTGCTGCTCAGTAAACATTTTTAATTATTATCACTGTCTTATCAATTATCAAAAGTTAAAACAGACATTTCTGTTTCAAACACTGTACTGTTTTAAAACTTTATTCATCAAAGAATCCTGAAAAAATGAAGGAACACAGCTGTTTTCAACACTGATAATAGTCAGAAATGTTTCTTCAGAAGCAAATCAGAATATGAGAATGATTTCTGAAGATCATGTGACACTGAAGACTGGAGTAATGATGCTGAAAATCCAGCTTTACCATCACAGGAAAAAAATTACTTCTCTAAATATATTCAAATAGAAAACTATTATTTTAAATTGTAGTGAATTGTATTCATTTCATAAATTAAACTGTGGTTGCCATAAAAGACTTTCAAAAGCACAAAAAAACCATACCTTCCCAAACTTATGAAACAGTTGTGCATGTTCAAGATTGTACTTACTAGTCCTGCAGTTTATAGCATCTTGGAGATGTTGTCTGACATCAGCGGTGGGCCGACAGGGGCAGCAGGGCCTTCTCTTCTGGCCCTATAAAAAACAAAATTGTGTGAAAAATGCTTTTACAGACTATTTAGTTATCATTTACATTTGTGTAATGTTCACAAATTGCTTGTGATTAGTTTAGTTGAGGTTGACCTGGAATATTCTACATTAAAAAAAGTCTATGGCAAGCACTACAGATTGGCCATCGTGTTGACCAATCATTCTTAAAGGAACACCTATAGGTGGCTGCTCTACTTCACCCTCTCATTTTGCCTGTTTCCAGTGGGTTCTCCACTGTTTCCTCTATGGTGTCCTCCACAGTCTCTTCCATGGACCCATCTTCTACTGGCACCCTTACTTCCTCCTCCACTACTGTCTTCTCCACAGTCTCCTGCTCTAACCTAGCCACCTTTTTAGGGAGCTGATCTTTTAGAGCAAAGCATGAAAGAATGTTCATTTGCCTCTTCCCTGACATCTTTGAAATAGACGAATGCAATAATCAATATTATACATTGGATAAAATATAATGAAATAGCCTAGCCAAATCGTTTTCATAATGGGGACCATGATGTTGTGCAGTAAAAATAAAATTCAAACTATAATGGGTACTGCCATACAAGTATTATGGATAGGCCTATTATAGAAATCTTTTATATAAAACTTTCAGAGTAGCCATACATCCTCTTCAAAGTGTAAAGTTAGCTATAAAAAAATTATAGTGGACTAATAATAGGCGCAAAAGCTACGGCCGACCACGTACGATAGCCAAAATTGCGTGTGTGTCAGGGTCATAATAACCATCAGACCAGAACATATCTTAGACTGTTTAGAAAAAATGTAAAATTCATATATTGATAAAAAAAAAATCATATAGTCAAAATCGGGGTCATTGTCTTGGCAAGTCAACGGAGTTGGACAGTGACTGGGGGTGGAGGGGTTGGGGGTTAGGGCACACTTATGTCTGGACACATGTATTCCCCAGCAATGGTGAGATGACTTACTCTACTCATAGGATGTTCTTCTTCTCCCACGTTGACCAGTCTGTAAAAATTAGTTCGGCAAGATGTAAATAATTTAAAATCTGACAGCCGCTGTCCTCTTCTGTAACCGTTACGTTACATACTTCATCGAGCGTCTGAATCTGTGTTGCGCACGATCCTGTGAAAATCTTACCCAGATACAGCAATACTATTTTCTGATTGGCTGATCGGTAGCTATTTTTTTTCATTCGATTAGCTGGTGCGTGTCAGGGCCGTCGGGGAACTCACTTGATTCCTCTACCTGTTTCACTGTTTAAAAAATAGCGCCGCAACTTTGTGGGCATTATCCTCGTAATGTCTCTGCGTGAGAAATACAAGGTGTGGCGTGTGAGCGTGTGAACGGGTTGAAATGTGTGGGTCTCACGCCCAATGCGTGAGACTTGAGAGGCTTGCATTAATTAAAAAAAAATAGCTACCGTGACCGTTGGCTCAACAAGTTAACGGTAACATTATTTGAAAATGAGCCTGTCTTTTCAGCTGCCCATAGACTGTATAAAACATGCCGCGTGCCTTACTAGTAACTTTTCAGTGTCACAGAATTAACAAAGTAGTATTTTTTGTCTAATTGAGCTGAAGTGAAATCGTAACGTTACCTGAAAGTCACAGATGTCGATGGGATTATCCTCTTCTCTCTCTCTGTGTGTGGCTAAAAGAGATTAATAACTGGGTACGCGCACACAGATAAGAGCGGCATCGGCCCGCGGTCGTGAACCAACTCAGGGCTGACGATTGATGAGCTGGAGAACAGAGCACTGACCGAATTATATCGGCATCCGCCTGGCCGATGTTTAATAGATGTTTTAGTTATAGAGGACGACGTTTCGATATTGGGCCGACATCGGCCAGACGTACATGTGCTGTCTGGGAAATGTGTATGCTCACTACCATTAATCCTCTCATGCTGATTAATGTATAATGTGACAGTAGCAAGTTGTTAGTTCCATTACATATCTACAATTTACATTTAGCAGATGTAAACTGATGTTTGTTTATTCTGTTTATTTCAGAAAGACCACATTTAACACTTTGTGGCCATAATTTGTACAATATCCAGTTTGATTGGAGTAATGTTGTGCCATCTGCTGTGAACCCTAACATACTTCAGATAAAGAGTTGAACAGTGCCCTGTCTCCTGTCACACTTCTTACCGGAGTCCCGTGGTGGATTGCCATCAACACCCCTAACGATCTATTAGTCCCGTTCATTTTGGTCCTTCGAGCCGGATGCTATATTCACTTCGGTGATATGGAGCAACAGAGCCTGCTTCATTCCCCTGATACGACAAATGGTATTCGCACACAGACGAGAGCACGTCAGCTTTCCACACGTCTGCAAGCTTATGATGTAGCCTTGCCAAAGTCTTTCATACCAGACCCTGTTCTTCACAAAAGTTCATGCCACCTACCAAGGATGGATTCTCCAGCAGCGCAGTTCGAACTCAGTGGACAGGCCGAGCCAGTCTCGACTGTGGAGCAGCTGCCCATGGGTGATCTATCCCTGGTGCAGTATGGAGAATTTTCCGCTATGAGTCATCAGTTGGATGTTGAGAGATCTGTCGGTCATCTTAGCTCTTCAGTAGCTCCTCCAGGGTATCACTGCCCATCCGAGTGTGATTCATTCAGCAATGGTGCTGCATCACCCACATTCCAGGTAGATGTACAAGCCCAAACTCTTTCACCACCTGTAGTCAGACCGAAGGCTACTGCAGTCTCATCTGTCCCACTTCCGCTATTAGGCCAGTCATTTCAAGCTCAGACAGCCCACATTGATATTTCTCAGCAGTCAGTTTTGTGGCATGTAACACAAGGCACCCTTCCTGCTGCTTATGGTACTACTTCAACATACCATGGTGCTCCCCCGTTATCTGTACCACGTGTAACACCACAGCAGGGTTTTTTTTTTAGCACAACAGATTCTACATGTCAGCTTACCTCATCACTGCCACATTCTGTTACCTCAGTGAAGCTGCCTTTCACCACTACAACGTATAGGCCTTTAGTGCCCCCTGTATTTCAGTTACAGGCGCACATGCCGAGTCAAGCCATACGGCAGTCGTTCGCTGTCTCCGACCCGTATCGCCCTCCTCTACAGACCGCTGGGTATCACCCTGCTCAGCCTCCCATCCACACTCCTGTGCAGCCCGGGTTTCCCCCTTCAGTGGTTCGCCAGCCACCACCTCCTTTTCTGGTTTACCAGCCTTTGCCAGTTCCACCCCAGCTACAACCAGTTCCCATTCTAGCCTTGCCTAAGCTCGTGAACAATAGTGAGAGGGAGTTCACAGACCTGAAGATGGCCTTAGATAATCTTCTCAATCCTCACACAGAGCTTACAGAGCACTACAAGTACAGGGTACTGATGGAGCAGTTAGTTCTTGAGGAAGCTAGGTTGATTGCACAAGCATTCCGGCATCATCCTGCGCCCTATAAGGCAGCTATGATAGCATTGCAACAGCAGTATGGCCAGCCTCATCAACTGGCACAAAGTGAGATCGCAGCCCTGCTGAACTCACCTGATATTAGAGTTGGGGATGCAAAGGCCTTTCAGAGTTTTGCACTCAATGTTGACTTGCTAGTTGGTATGCTGATGGCACTCGAGGGGCCACTCTTGTATGGGGCATGTGGATAGATTACTCAGTAAGTTGCCCAAACACTTTATAGAGCATTTACAGTTGCGAGGCCGATTGCACACTGACAGCCTCAATCCATATAACCTGCATGACCTAGCTGAATGGTGCAGCGCTATCAGAGAGAGAGAGTGCAGGTCTCACATAAGGACTGCCAGTCTGTACCCAAGCCCCATACTCGATCCACTGCAGTCTATCATGGCAGTGAACAGCCCATGGAAGCTAGCACAGGGCAGTCTGTCCATACCAATGCTGCTAATGCTCAGTCATCAGCCAGGAGACTGAAGTGTTTGTGTCTGTTCTGTAAGAGTCAGGAGCATTATCTGTCACAGTGTAGCAAAATCACTGAGTGCTCACCTGATCAGATTCTGAAGTGGATAAAGGATGGGAAAAGATGCTGTAAATGTGGATGCACAAGTCATAAATGGGAGGAATGTACTTTAAGGAAGCCCTGCAGGGACTGTGATAATATACATCTCTGAGTGCTGCATTCCATTGCACAGGATGGTCCTAATAGTGTGCTGCTGACAACCTCTCATGAGTGTGCATATCTTACTTCTCCTAGTTTGACAGGGCGTGTGTACTTGAAAGTAGTTCCAGTGCTTCTGTGGAGAGGCAAGAGGTCTATTTCAACTTACGCTATCTTGGATGATGGGGCTCAGCTGAGTATCATCTTTCCTGCAGCAGTCCAGCAGCTTGGTATTGAGGGAAGAGAAGAGATTATGGCCCTTCGCACCATCCGACATGACATCACAGAATTGAAGGGGCAGTCGATTGACTTGCTGCTTTTCCCACAGTCAAGGCAAGAGGAGAAGCACAGCCTTACAGGTATCTTCACCGCGCCTCTCCTCACGCTTACCGAGCAAACCTACCCCATCAAGAGGCTCCAGCGTTGTTATCACCATCTCAGAGGGATCCCCATTCCATCTTTTGCTATGGTCCAACCCTTAATTTTAATTGGGTCTGATTATCCTACATTTATTACCCCAAAGGAGTAAAAAAGTGAGAAAGTGAAACTCTGTCTAAACAGTATCAGATGGCTGCAGACATGTTGGAGACCAGGATGCAATGAGTAGAAGTTGACGGAGTCTGGCGCTATGCTACCCCACTCCTTCGTGTGCCAAACGCTCCACCACTGAAGGGGACTATGGAATCCGTTTTGTCCAGCCTCAGGAACACTGAGAAACACCTGAGTAGAGACCCTGAGAGGGCTAAGGTGTACGAAGCTGAAATACAGAAGCTCCTTGACTCAGGGTATGTTGTCAGGGTACCATCAGAAGGCGAGCAGGTAGACGAGGAGTTGTGGTTCATACCACACCACCTCGTGCAGGATAACGGCAAATACAGGTTGGTCTTCAATTGTTCCTTTGCCTACAAAGGTGTGTCTCTTAACCAGCAGTTGCTTCCAGGTGATACCCTCGGTGCCTCACTGCACTGCCATCAGTTGGGATATACGTGTTATGTTCCACCAAGTGAGACTTCTATCAGAGGATAGACCCTTTCTGATGTTCATTTGGAGGAACATGCGCAGGAAGGACCCGCCGGACATCTATGAATGGCAAGTCTTGGCTTGCGGGATGACCTGCAGCCCCTGCTGCGCCACCTTTGCGCTGCAGATGCACGTTCGCTGCCAGCAGTTCGGGAATGAGGAAGTGTTGCAGTCCATAGAGTGGAGCTTCTATGTGGACAACTGCCTACAGAGCCTTCTCACTGCTGAGAAAGCTAAGCGACTAATTGACGAGATGAGGCCTCTCTTAGCTTCCAGGGGCTTTGAAATCAGACAGTGGGCCACTAATATCCCTTCTGTTGTCCAGCACCTCCCATCTAAGGCTCGTTCAGAGACCATTGAATTGTGGTTACGGCAAAATCATTCAGACCCACTGGAGCCGGCTCTTGGCTTAATGTGGCACTGCCTAGAAGACAGCCTGGGTTACAGGCGTCATACACTAGCAGAGGATCACCCAACCATGAGGTATATTTATAAGGTCTTGACAACACAATATGACCCTCTAGGATTTTCCATTCCTTTCACCTCCCGAGCCAAGGTTCTTGTTCAGAGACTCTGGACCAAACCGAGGGATTGGGACGATCCGAATCTTCCTGCAGACCTGCTGGAGAAGTGTAACGTATGGGAGAAGGAGCTGCCTGATCTCTGTAAGCTCAAGGTTCCAAGGTGCTATCTTCCTGCCGACCTTGATGTGGAGAAATCAAGATTAAGCCTTCATGTGTTTGGCGACGCATCCGAGGCTGCTTATGGGTCAGTGGCTTATCTCCGTGCAGAGCGGTACGGTAAGATCCACATCACCTTTGTCATGGCTCGCTCTAGGGTAGCCCCCAAGCGTCAGCTGCCGATGCCACGTCTCGAGCTGTGTGCAGCATTGACTAACGCTCAGCTTGCACAGTTTCTCAGACAAGAGCTAAACATTGCCATATAGACAGTGACATTATGGACTGACTCGACTACAGTGCTCACCTGGATCCAGTCTGAGTTCTGTAGATACAAGGTGTTCATCGGGACTAGGGTTGCAGAAATACAAGAGTTGACTGAGCTCCACTCTTGGCGATACGTTGACTCCTCAAATAACCCGGCGGATGATATTACCAGAAGGAGGACGCTCATGGAGCTGGCGAAATCTGTCATGTGGAGTCGCGGCCCAGAATTCCTCCGTGAACCACCAGACCGTTGGCCAGTCTAGCCCCTTGTAGAGGCCAGAGAGGATACATCAGAAACAAGGAAAACCATACCATCGAAATCCAGACATGCTTGATGCATCTCAGTATACCTCTTAGAGTGCCTTAGTCGATGCGACCTACCGGTCCCTCCATGGGGCGGCTGCCCAAGATACTAGTAAAGTATCCTTAGAATACAGGCATGCAGAAGCTCTCATCTTGAGTCAATGTCAGGAGGAATCCTTCCCAGAGGAATTCAAGGCATTAAAATCAGGGAACCAGGTGCCCGCAGCCAGCTGTCTGAACACGCTTGCACCCAAGTTCGGCCCCGAGTTGTGTCTAATTCGTGTGGGAGGTAGGCTACGGCGATTGGATGGCTTCAGCAAAACCGAGATCCAGGACCTGATAGGGTCTTCGCAGAGCTACGTCACCTAAGGGGCAGGCAAGCCATCAAACGACACCAAAGAGAGTGCATAGAGTGTCAGAAGTGGAGAGCTAAGCAGACTCTACCTATTATGGCTAATTTACCCTCAGCTCGCCTATGATTGTACCAACCTCCCTTCTTCTCAAATGGAGTCGACTGCTTCGGGCCCTTCATGGTTAAGATTGGCCATCGGACGGAGAAGCGATGGGGCGTCATCTTCAAGTGCCTGACAACCAGATGCGTTCACCTTGATCTGCTTAGCAGCATCGACACTGATGCATTCTTACTGGCATTAAGACGCTTCATAGCACGCAGAGGAACACCATCTGAGATCATATCAGATCAGGGCACTAACTTCCGGGGAGCCAAGACCGAACTGAGAGAAGCTTTCAAGGAGATGGAACCCAGACTGCAGGAGCAGCTGGCTAGCTATCAGATCACTTTTAGGATGAATCCTCCCGCCGCACCCCACTTCGGAGGCGCATGGGAAAGGGAGCTCCGTTCTGTAAAGTCTGCACTACGAGTAGTCATCAGGAGTCAGTCTGTGCCTGAAGATGTCCTGCAAACTGTACTGATGGAAGTAGAAAGTATCCTGAACAGCAAGCCCTTGGGATATGTTTCATCCGACATGGCAGACTTGGATCCAATTTCCCCAAATATGCTTCTCATGGGGCGGCAAGACGCCTCGCTTCCCCAGGTGGTCTACACCCTTGAGCCCTTGTCCAAGTGACATTGGTGTCATTCCCAGACTAATATTGATCATTTCTGGTTACTTTACACGACACTACCTACCAGGTCTCCAGACTCGCCAGAAATGGCAGCGGGTAACTCAAGATCTAGCTGAGAACACGGTGGTCATGATAATCAACCCACAGCTTCCCAGAGCCCAATGGCCAATTGGTCGGGTTGTCAAACTGATACCCAGTGCTGATGGACATGTCAGGTCAGCTCAAGTACAGGTCAATGATCGCATATACAGTATTGTTCAAAATAATAGCAGTACAATGTGACTAACCAGAATAATCAAGGTTTTTCGTATATTTTTTTATTGCTACGTGGCAAACAAGTTACCAGTAGGTTCAGTAGATTCTCAGAAAACAAATGAGACCCAGCATTCATGATATGCACGCTCTTAAGGCTGTGCAATTGGGCAATTAGTTGAAAGGGGTGTGTTCAAAAAAATAGCAGTGTGGCATTCAATCACTGAGGTCATCAATTTTGTGAAGAAACAGGTGTGAATCAGGTGGCCCCTATTTAAGGATGAAGCCAACACTTGTTGAACATGCATTTGAAAGCTGAGGAAAATGGGTCGTTCAAGACATTGTTCAGAAGAACAGCGTACTTTGATTAAAAAGTTGATTAGAGAGGGGGAAACCTATAAAGAGGTGCAAAAAATGATAGGCTGTTCAGCTAAAATGATCTCCAATGCCTTAAAATGGAGAGCAAAACCAGAGAGACGTGGAAGAAAACGGAAGACAACCATCAAAATGGATAGAAGAATAACCAGAATGGCAAAGGCTCAGCCAATGATCACCTCCAGGATGATCAAAGACAGTCTGGAGTTACCTGTAAGTACTGTGACAGTTAGAAGACGTCAGTGTGAAGCTAATCTATTTTCAAGAATCCCCCGCAAAGTCCCTCTGTTAAAAAAAAGGCATGTGCAGAAGAGGTTACAATTTGCCAAAGAACACATCAACTGGCCTAAAGAGAAATGGAGGAACATTTTGTGGACTGATGAGAGTAAAATTGTTCTTTTTGGGTCCAAGGGCCACAGGCAGGTTGTGAGACGACCCCCAAACTCTGAATTCAAGCCACAGTACACAGTGAAGACAGTGAAGCATGGAGGTGCAAGCATCATGATATGGGCATGTTTCTCCTACTATGGTGTTGGGCCTATTTATCGCATACCAGGGATCATGGATCAGTTTGCATATGTTAAAATACTTGAAGAGGTCATGTTGCCCTATGCTGAAGAGGACATGCCCTTGAAATGGTTGTTTCAATAAGACAATGACCCAAAACACACTAGTAAACGGGCAAAGTCTTGGTTCCAAACCAACAAAATTAATGTTATGGAGTGGCCAGCCCAATCTCCAGACCTTAATCCAATTGAGAACTTGTGGGGTGATATCAAAAATGCTGTTTCTGAAGCAAAACCAAGAAATGTGAATGAATTGTGGAATGTTGTTAAAGAATCATGGAGTGGAATAACAGCTGAGAGGTGCCACAAGTTGGTTGACTCCATGCCACACAGATGTCAAGCAGTTTTAAAAAACTGTGGTCATACAACTAAATATTAGTTTAGTGATTCACAGGATTGCTAAATCCCAGAAAAAAAAAATGTTTGTACAAAATAGTTTTGAGTTTGTACAGTCAAAGGTAGACACTGCTATTTTTTTGAACACACCCCTTTCAACTAATTGCACAATTGCACAGCCTTAAGAGCGTGCATATCATGAATGCTGGGTCTTGTTTGTTTTCTGACAATCTACTGAACCTACTGGTAACTTGTTTGCCACGTAGCAATAAAAAATATACTAAAAACCTTGATTATTCTGGTAAGTCACATTGTACTGCTATTATTTTGAACAATACTGTACCTACGACCTTTGGCCAAACTTGTTAGATTTCTGGCACTTCCGGACGGAGGTGAAGCAGACTCCAACGACTAGGGAATATATCATAAGACATATTGGCTATGCTAATCTGGGGGCGGCTGTTCAGCTATGTTTATTTTGTGGTTGTGTTTAAATATTCAGCTTGTGTTATCAAACCTTACCTTGTTTATAATGTTGTTATATTTAAGATACACCGTGATTGAAATGTGTATGCTCACTACAGTTAATCCTCTCATGCTGATTAATGTATAATGTGACAGTAGCAAGTTGTTAGTTCCATTACATGTCTGCAATTTACATTTAGCAGATGTAAACTGATGTTTGTTTATTGTTTATTTCAGAAAGACCACATTTAACACTTTGTGGCCATAATTTGTACAATATCCAGTCTGATTGGAGTAATGTTGTGCCATCTACAGTGAACCCTAAAATACTTCAGATAAAGAGTTGAACAGTGCCCTGTCTCCTGTCACACTTCTTACCAGAGTCCTGTGGTGGATTAGCATCATCACCCATACCGATCTATTAGTCCCGTTCAGAGCCTTTTATACATTTTCGTGTTTCTTTAGAAATAATTAATGGACAAATGGAGTCTTTAAACGCCTCAGATGTAAAGTATTCGCTGTCAAAGTGATGCCAAAATGAATGGGAGTCAATGGAATGCTAACAGCAAGTGGGGGTCCCCCAGCCAATGGCGGTGCCCAGGGGTGCTTCAATAAAATATGAAACCCTGCACCCCTGGTCCCAACTCGGTGTGACGGACCAAAGATACATTTCGCCAACACTTGACATCACTCCATTCAAAGTAAACTAGATGCGTTGACACTGACGCCCCTTGTGAATCCAAGTGGGTATAACCAGAGCCCGTCTACGGAGAGCCTTCCCACTCCCTATTAAGTCCTATTGTACCGAATTTTGTTTGTAGTTCCACCAGAGTTCCACTGGGGGCAATCGCCATGAGTCCAAAATGAATGGGAGTCTATGGGGCAAGACGGCTAAATTTGTCCCTTTTACCTGATTGCCGATGAGAAATCTCAGATCTGATTGTAGGTTTTGCAAGCTCAACATGGGTTATAGGCCGATAGTTGAATGAACGAGTACTTATGTCCTTTCGATTTCTTACAGATTGAGTTGTTGTTGCCCATAACATGCTAGCATTCTGCTAATGAACGCTGATTGGTCAGTGAAGGACTGATTACGGCTAGAGATACCGCTTGATGGCATCGGAATCAGAATCAGCGGGATCAGACTTTTTCGCCCAAGTTTTTCTTTTCAACGCAGCAACTTTTATCTGCCTATTATGTATGTACTGTGAAATTTACACTGAAAATACATTGAATGAGTACTTGTGTTATTCTTGTGTTAAGAAGTACCGGATACATATGGTATAGTATTGCCACCTTAAAAAAACATAAACAAATGTCACATTTAATAGTGCTAAATATCAATAAAAATAGAAAAAGGATCAAAATGCCTCGCAGGTGTGCAATGATAAATTGTTCTAATAGTGGGCAAGGGTTGTCAGCCAGCTGATGGATAATTGATAGCCAGCTACGTCACCAAACATCCAACGACCATTGTGTGTGTATTTTTGGCGTGGTATTTCAAAACAAAACCTCTTCTAGTATTTCATGTGTCAGCTGTGTTGTTGATGCCTCGAGAGAAAAGAAAGTGCAGAGCACTTAAGTACCAGAGCCATTAAATAATTAATTTTTCAACGGCTCTGGAAAGCACCATAGACATTCTCTGAAAGCACCAAAGTGACTGAAGGATTGCCGTAAAGCAGTATCTCTGGTCGTACGATGTGTATGACATCATTGAGATTTTAAAAGACTTTTTAAAGCAAAAAAGTGACTCTAAAAAATCTAACACCCAGCAATGTGTAATTTCTTTGCATTTCCTTTCGAATACAACATTCAAATTACTAGACAAAAAATTATATCCTGAGAAAAGTGGATTTTGAGGTGTATACCGCCACTGAGGGACGTAACTTGAAAGAGGCGTAAATTGAAGTAGGAGGCGCAACTTGAAGTTGTCGAAATCTCACAGAATCACGCAAGATGTGAAAACGATAAGTTGTTGGCAATATGGCCGCTTTCAATAGGGCACAGAGTAGAATATTGATTAAGTTTTTAAGGGAAGCAGGGGTTTTAGGCAGGATTTCATGCATAAGGTGTGGTTAGATATTAATGTTAGGGGACAATGTGAATGATGTGTATGTTTAGTAGGAAAACCTATTATCTGATCCACACTCCGATACAGAAGAGGGCGGTATTGGACCAATAAGCATTGTTGCCAACTCCGCTTATTATAAGCGACTTTGGGCTTGTTTTTCTGTAAAGTCGCTTACAAATATTGGTAGTCGCGGGTCGCCATTTTTTGGGACTTGTTTCTTAAGTGTAGTTGCTTATTTGAGCTTGTTCCCAGCTCCATAATAAGTTATCAAGCAGATATTTTCTATATGTTATTTAACCCTCTGGCCCTCTTCCTTTAGGATTCACATTTACCTTCTTCGCGGTCAAAAGTGACCGAAGCCTTGAAATGTTACTTTTTTTTTCTTCAGGAAAACCAATGTCATATATTTTTGTTATATTTGTTGTTATATATTTTTGTAATAATATTTGTTTTGATTATTATTTATGTTTTTAGGGAATTTTATGATACTATGCAATATTTATACAATTTTAATCAGCTATTTTCTCCATTATAATTTTTTAAATCTCTTTATTTATTTATTATTTTTAAATAAATGCAATAGTTCACATTAAAATAGAGTGAAAGCGTTTAAAATCCATTTCTTTGAAGAATTGGGCAATCTGGAGGCATTAAAAAAGTAAAAACTTGTGAAATGTTGCGTAACCTCTTGTGGGGCAAAAGATATTTTATATTTATTTGATATTTTTTGAAATATATGTTTGCTGCGTGGATCAGGCAGACTTAATGAAAGTGCAAATTCATTCTTTGCCAGCAGGAGATATTTTAAAGCATAGACATAAAGCAGGAGAAATAGAGGTTTCCCCAGTAACAGCTGTAAACAAAGCAGACACACGCTGCTTTATCAGGCATATAACATGCAAGTCTTCCATCAGAACTACAGTGATATAAAAACACCTGTGCCTCGTTTTGATATTTAAACATATAAATGTAAGGAATTACTATTATTAAACGTGCAGTACGTAACGTTACTCATGTTTATTAAAGGGGGGGGTGAAATGCTCGATTTCACTCAATATCCTGTTAATCTTGAGTACCTATAGAGTAGTACTGTATCCTTCATGACTCCAATAAGTCTTTATTTTTATTATATTTATAAGAGAAAGATAGTCTGTACCGATTTTTCCCGGAAAAACACGAGCGCCTAGAGGCGTGACGTGTGGGCGGAGCTAAAGAATCACGAGCGCCAGTAGGCTTTTGTGTTGAGAGCGTTTGGAAAGAGGCTGAAATTTAACAAGAGCAGCATCAGCAAAGGCGTCTCTATGTGGTGTGTATTGAAACTGTATATATTTGCTTAGCGGTTTTGGAAAATGACTAAGTTCCACTTTATGTCGTCTTTTTTTTTTTTTTTTTTTCAAGCTGTACATGTGGAAAGTGCAGTTTGATGACAACATCACATGTTGTTTACTTGATGTGCTTACGCACTGATAGCTAAGTTAACAACAGAGATATTTGAAGCAGGCCCATACTCGAAAAAAACTTTCCGAAACTTGTGACAAACCGGAAGAGTTTTTTTGGAACAAAAATACTCCTTCAAACGTACAACTTAATTTTTGAAACTTTGTCCATGTTTAGCATGGGAATCCAACTCTTTAACAGTGTTAAAAACTCAGTATGCATGAAATAGCATTTCACCCCCCCTTTAAACAAACCCTTTTTGAAAATCGATCAGTTTTAAAGTTGTGGCGAGTCTCCAAAAATAAATAAATGTATGGGAAACACATCCCACAGCACAACCACCTGAGCCCAACTTCAGTCTATTGAGACAGGTGAAGCCCATTTTTAGCTATTTTTATCACTTCCGTTTCTGACGCACAAACTCAAACTAAGCTTGATGACGCTTCCCGCTTCCGGCTGCTTCTCAGCGATCTCCTGCCGCCATGCGGCGATCGTAAAAGAGCTTTTTCCAGCGGTTTTCACCGCTCTAAAAGAGCGTTTCTAATGCCGTTTTAACAGTGACGGCCATGCCGCGCCACAGCTGTGGCACATGCATGATGACGACGCCCCTCTGCATGATGACGACGGCCATGGTGAGTGTGTTTTCTGCCTGGGTAAACCCCATGCTGAGGCTGCACTCACTGAGACTTCATGCTGCTTTTGTGAGAGCATGAGTCTCATCTCTCTGCGCTCGCGGATTGCTTTCTTTAATGAAAGCAATCCTGCCCCTCGCGCCCTCCCGTCTTTTTCCTCCTGCGAGCCGGCCAGGAAAAGACAGCGGGGAAGAGGGGCTCAGCGCCCGGATTTGGGTGAGCTCACGCCGGCTCAGTGCCTGCGTGCCTCACCCTCTCCAATGAGAGAGCCGTCCCCTGTCCTCTTCTCACGCCCAGAGCAGCGTCCCTCGGCTGAAGCAAGCGACCTCGTCTCTTTCGGCGGATCGGAGGACGAGCCGCTTGACGACTCCATGTCACTCGTGGCTTGTGAAACGGAGGATTGGGCCGGCGATACTGACCCCGCCCACTTGCCGTCGCTGGAGCCCATCGACGCCAGAGCGGGGATAGATGCCGAGCTTCTCCGCATCCTCTCCAAGGCCGTTGAGGAACTCCATCTGGAGTGGGCCCCCACTGAAGAGCCGACACGCAGCAGGCTGGACGAGTGGTACCTGCCAGGACACCGCCAGGCCCCCCGCCAGCGATCTGCCCCGTTCTTCCCTGAGGTTCATGATGAGCTGACAAAGTCGTGACGCGCCCCCTAATCGGCCCGCCTACACACTTCCTCTGCAGCTCTCAGCTCAGTAGATGGCTCTCAGGAGAAGGGCTATGAGCAATTGCCGCCCCTGGACGAGGCCGTGGCTGCTCACCTCTGTCCCCCCGCAGCTGTGGGGTGGAAAAATAAGAGAGCCCTTCCTTCCAAGCCCTGCAGGACGACCTCTGCCATTGCTGGCAGGGCCTACACTTCTGCAGGCCAAGCCGCTTCATCTCTGCACACCATGGCCATATTGCAGGTGTTCCAGGCAAAGCTTCTCCGTTCCCTGGATGAGTCTAGCTCTAGTGAACCTGCTTTTCGCAACCTCCGCAGCGCCACTGATTTGGCCCTGCGCGCCACGAAAGCCATGGCCCAGGCCATCGGACGATCCATGGCCAACCTGGTTGTGCTGGAGCGCCACCTCTGGCTCAACCTAACAGAGATTAAGGAGAGCGACAAAGTGGCCTTTCTTGATGCCCCAGTCTCTCCATGCGGCCTCTTCGGACCAGCTGTAGAAGGATTTACAGAACGCTTCACTGCAGCACAGAAGTCGTCCCAAGCCATGCGACACTTCCTGCCCAAGCGCTCCACCTCTGCCCTGAGTCGCCCCAGGACTGTGCCGACTCAGCACCAGAGCAAACCTGCCCCTTCTACCCCTCAGGCGGCGCCCCCTAAGGAGCAGCACCCAGCTCGCCCCACTAGGCGCGCTAAACCGCCTAGACGTCAGGGCCCCCGGCAAAGGATTGCGCTGGACCCGACGCCCTCTAAATCCTCCTGATCGTTGGGGAAAAAAGAGGAAGGGGCAAAGTTCCGCCGCGGGCGGACCACCCCAGAAGCTCTCTCGCCTGTCTGCTGTGCGACCTGGGCCCACCGTTGTTGCGTCCATGCAAAGCGCCGTTGTTATGGCGAACACAATAAATATTTCACATTTTCAAAAAGAGAGCAGTTTTCCTTTTCCACACTCGTCAGTGTTCAGGCCCCTAATCAGCGGTCTGCCATCCGACACTATCCAGCCCCTTGTCACGCGGGCCGAGGCCTGGCAGGCCATCCCCGGAGTGTCCAAGTGGGTGTTGGGGATAATAAAACACGGCTACACACTGCAGTTTGCCCGAAGACCCCCGCGTTTTCGCGGAGTGATTCCCACCTCGGTAGAGCCGGACGACGCTCCGGTCCTCCGCACCGAAGTGATGACGCTGTTAAGGAAGGGAGCCATAGAGATAGTTTCTCCCTCAGAAAGCGGATCGGGGTTCTACAGCCGTTATTTCCTTGTCCCCAAGAAAGATGGCGGTCTCAGACCCATCTTAGATCTCAGACAACTGAACCTTTCCCTCATGAAACGGAAGTTCAAGATGTTGACACTGAAGCAGATCCTCACGCAGATTTGCCCCGAGGACTGGTTCTTCTCGCTGGACCTGAAAGATGCTTACTTTCACATCCAGATAGCCCCCCATCACAGACGATTCTTGAGATTCGCGTTCGAGGGTGTGGCTTACCAATATACAGTCCTTCCCTTTAGGCTGTCTCTAGCTCCCCGCACTTTCACGAAGTGCATGAACGAGGCGCTTTCCCCTCTGAGACAGATGGGAATCCGCATTCTGAACTATCTCGACGACTGGCTCATTCTAGCCCAGTCACGAACCGAGCTAGACCACAACAGATCTGTGCTCCTGAGCTACTTACAGTGCCTAGGACTCAGGGTCAATTTCGCCAAGAGCTCACTGCTCCCCAGCCAACGTATTACGTTCCTGGGAGCAGTTTTCGACTCAGTCAATATGAGGGCGGTCATATCACCAGAGCGCGCTCTGGTACTTCAGCAGCTCACGGCCTCTGTCAAGAACAAAGCCTGTTTCCCTCTGAAGTTCTTTCAGAGGATGCTAGGGCTGATGGCTTCCACCTCCCCAGTTTTACAGCTCGGCCTCCTACGAATGCGGCCCTTGCAGTACTGACTGAAACTCCGGGTCCCGCCTCATGCTTGGCGGCACGACCGCTTTCGCATCAGGGTCAACCAGGCCTGTCTAGCAGCCCTGGAGCCATGGATGAACCCTGTTTGGTTCAGTCGTGGAGTACCCCTACAGGCGGTTTCCAGAAGGACGGTGCTCTCAACAGATGCGTCCAACCTGGGTTGGGGTGCTCTGTGCGAGGGCAGACCAGCCTTTTGCTCGTGGTCACACGAAGAAAGCCATCTCCATATCAACTGCCTCGAGATGCTGGCAGTGGAACGAGCCCTTCAATCCTTTCAGGCAATCCTGGAAGGGCGCCACATCCTAGTCCAGTAGGCCAGCATGACAGTGGTGTCCTACATAAATCACCAAGGCGGCCTTTTGTCCAGCCACCTCTGCGCACTGGCAAAGCGCCTCTTGGAATGGGCATTACCCAGGTTGCGATCGCTCAAGGCGACACACATACCTGGCAAGACGAATCTGGGAGCAGACATGCTTTCACGGAGCAATGTCCCCTCGGACGAGTGGATGCTCCATCCCCAGATGGTTCTCAAAATCTGGGAGATTTTCGGGAAGGCAGAGGTCGACCTCTTCGCCTCAGAAAGCAACTCTCATTGCCCAACTTATTTTTCAAAGGAAACAGATTCGCTGGCCCACAACTGGCCCAGCCTCCTTCTTTATGCTTTTCCCCTGATCGCTCTGATCCCTCAGGTCATCAGACAAGTCAGGGAAGACAGACACAGAGTCCTCCTAGTGGCCCCACTCTGGAGGACCCAAGTTTGGTCCTCTGAGCTTTTCAGGCTTTCCATGAAAGCCCCATGGCCGATCCCCCTGAGGCGGGACCTCCTCTCTCAGGCAAACAGGACAATCTGGCATCCATAGCCAGAACTCTGGGCTCTGCATGTATGGTCCCTCGAAGGGAGCCTCTGAGCCTCCCCGGGGACGTGCTACACACCATTGCTCAGGCAAGAGCCCCGTCTACAAGACTCCTCTATGCCCAAAAATGGTCAGTCTTTGTTTACTGGTGCTTAGCACAAAACAAAGACCCTGTTGAGTGTGATGTATCTCCGATACTGTCATTTCTCCAGGAGCGTCTAGAAAAGGGTCTCACCCCAAGGTTTACGTAGCAGGCATTGCAGCATTTCATGCTCCTATTGCTGGCCAATCAGTGGGTCGAAAAAGCCTCATTGTGCGTTTCCTGAGAGGTGCTAGGCGGTTGAAGCCCCCACGTCCTCTCACCGTTCCCACTTGGGACCTTCACACGGTCCTTGGAGCACTCAAAGGACCTCCCTTTGAACCGCTGCGGTCAGCTGACTTTCGGCCCCTAACACTCAAAACCGCTCTGCTACTTGCTCTAGCATCGGTCAAGCGTGTCGGCGATTTGAAGGCCCTCTCGGTGAGCCCTGCATGCCTTGAGTTTGGGCCCAATGACTCTAAGGTCATTTTAAAACCCAGGCATGGCTACATACCTAAAGTTCTCTCGACGCCATTCAGAGCACAGGTAATTTCCCTCTGGTGTGGTGTCCCTATCAAGGACATCTGTGAGGCGGCCGGCTGGTCCTCACCGTCCACTTTTATCAGATTCTATAACTTGGATATCCCGACCTTGCATTCTCGGGTTCTTTCGGTTTGATACGACAGCCTCTAGCAGACTCTGTCATCATACCACCTTCAGGGAGCTAGCTCCCTCTTAGCAGTGTAGCGTCAAGGGTTCGATGGCTCCGGCCCTCTCACTTATCCTCTGGACCCCAGGGTGTTCAAGTTAAGTCTTGTCGTTCCCTACCGTAGCACGGCGCGGTTGAATTCGTTCCCCATACGCAGTATGAGTGAAGTATCGAAAGGGAACGTACTCGGTTACGAACGTAACCTCGGTTCCCTGAGATACGGAACGAGTACTGCGTTATATGCCGTGCCACGAGGCTGCGGGTTCAGTGTCGTCGCTTCAGTCGTATGACCTGATTTCCTCTGGCGATTGCCTGCTTATATAGCCATTCGCCCCGCCCATTTTGGCGGGCTTTGGCGCGCTGCATCGCCACAGGCTCGCGCAGCTACGCAGTGCTGTCATTGGTTTAAAAAAGTTTACAGATTAAACCAATGGCAGTGCAGTTGCACTGCGTTATTGAAAAAAGGCTTCAGTATCGAGGAAAAAAGGAGCTTTTCCCCATACGCAGTACTCGTTCCGTATCTCAGGGAACCGAGGTTACGTTCGTAACCGAGTACGTTTTTATCATGCAATAATAAATAATCTGTCGGCTGTTGCGAGATCTGGCAACAGCCGTTAAACTGGAAAGAAGACGAATATGACAGCTTGCTGTGAGCTCCAATGGTGAGAATATCTTTTTTCACTAAATAATTATTTAAATTTAAGAACGTTTTTTTCATAAAGTGGTATTGTTTTTGGAGTTAATAATCTATCAAAACTAAGGTGTAAAGTCAGCAACAAATAAGCAAAAGGTGTAAAGACGCTATCCTCCGGTTTCACAGACAAGACTAATTGAGCTATGGCCTGATCCTGGCTTAATCTAAACCCTGTTTGTAACTTACATAATATTTGTGAATATTTGTGATTGTGCTGTAAAAACACATTTTATAATGAATAACTAACAGGGGAGCTCCATTAACTATCATTTTGCATTATTGACACATCCTAATGAATGTTGTTCAGTTGCTTTGACGAAATGTATTTTGTTTAAAGCGCTAAATAAATAAAGGTGACTTGACTTGACTTAAAACAATAATTGAAAAAATATTCTAGAGATAACGATTTTGGGTTTTCTAATTCTATGAAAAAAAATCACATTAGTGGAGTTAAAAATATAAAAACTTAAATTACAGTATTGGCCATACTACAATCTTCATTATCAAGATACTTACAAATACATTCATTAAACCTGTAACTCATATCTTTTAAGTTTTTACGCTCGTTTTAACTTTGGATGAGGATATCCAAATTGCATTAATGCTTCATACACAAATACGCATTCAGGCTCTAGAGTATGTACTCTTTTATCGCTCGTTAAATTAGTTCTTATTTAAATTAAAGGGTTAGTTCACCCAAATAGCAAAATTATGTCATTAATAACTTACCCTCATGTTGTTCCAAACCCGTGAGACCCGTTTATCTTTGGAACGCAGTTTAAGATATTTTAGATTTAGTCCAAGAGCTCTCAGTCCCTCCATTGAAGCTGTGTGAATGGTATACTGTCCATGTCCAGAAAGGTAAGAAAAACATCATCAAAGTAGTCCATGTGACATCAGAGGGTCAGTTAGAATTTTTTGAAGCTTCGAAAATACATTTTGGTCCAAAAATAGCAAAAACTATGACTTTATTCAGCATTGTCTTCTCTTCCGTGTCTGTTGTGAGAGAGAGTTCAAAACAAAGCAGTTTGTGATATCCGTGTCATGTCAGCTGTCTGATCACCCTGTTCTTCGGTGTGTTTTTATTTATGTCGTCATTTCATGCGCACATGGTGTTTTGTTTTGGTTTTGATCGTTCGTCTTGCACCTATCTGTGGCGTTCCTCCCTCCCCCTCATTACTACAGTTTCCGCTTCTAATTGTTTGACTTCACTCACCTGCATTCAATGTCTGTTCATCTCTTCCTCTATTTATTCCCGTCTGTCACGCCAATCGGTACCAGATCGTCATTCGACTACAGCCCATGTGTAGCCATTCTGTCTAGTCCTGCTCTGTCGTGCCATTTCTGCTGCTACTGGTTTTGTTTTGTTTTTCTATTTTTTCCCCTCCCTCATTTCCTAGACCGGACACCTGCATTCCTCAGAAGTGTTTTTGGTTTGCTCCGTGACGGGCTCTCTTGTGTTCCCCTCCCTCCTCCACTTCCTACGCGGCCGCGCCGCCGGGCGCCCCCTGCCGGGTGTTTACGAAAGGACATTCAAGTCGCTTATTTTCCTGTTGGACATTTTTCCATTATTTCCCGGCCTGTTTTTGTTAGTTGGAGGGAGTTTTTCTTTTGGACTTTTTGAATAAATTCTCACACTATACCTGCATCTGTGTCCAGTTGTGTTCCTGACAATCCGGTTCACGAACGAATCATTCGATGTAACCGGATCTTTTTGAACCAGTTCACCAATTTGAACTGAATCGTTTTAAATGGTTTTAGATACACCTCTTTCGTCAAGTAACACCCACTTTAAGTTACAACCCTGTCTTGCAGTCAGCAGACGGGCAGAACCTCCAAAATGGTGTGGGGTCTACTTTCGCAAAGACTTTCAAGTTTGAACCTCTACTTCATGATGTAAACGGGAATCATTCAGGAGCCGTCCCAGCGGAGGGGAAAGATTTTACTCTATCGCTTTATTCCAAGCAATGGACCATCCTGGGGCATGAAATTCGCAGGCTAGGAGTGGGTAGTGATGCTGGGTGTAACTACAGTATAAAGGTGCCATTGTCCGGTGAGTCTCATATCGCATAATCTTATTAACTGTTTATATCCTGAACTGCAACTTTCTTTACCACGCTATTCAACGCCAATCCTGCCATTCAGTAAATTTCACCGTTTAAGGTAAGGTGTGGGGTAGGTTTAAATTAAATTAATGCATTCAGCAGACGCGACTTACAGTGCATTCAGGCTATCAACTTTTACATATCATGTGTTCCCGGGGAATCGATCCCCCAACCTTGCACTTTATAAGGAAGTACTCTACCAATTGAGCTACAGGAACACTTTAGGGGTTAGCATTTTTTGTAGCATATTTTAAGAAACACTTTAACTGACACAACCAATAAAAATGTCAGAATCAGTGTATCAGAATCAGAATCAAAAACTTCAGAAGTAGCAGAGTTCGGTATTACCAGGCTGTGGCAAGTATATACAGTATTGTTCAAAATAATAGCAGTACAATGTGACTAACCAGAATAATCAAGGTTTTTAGTATATTTTTTATTGCTACGTGGCAAACAAGTTACCAGTAGGTTCAGTAGATTGTCAGAAAACAAACAAGACCCAGCATTCATGATATGCACGCTCTTAAGGCTGTGCAATTGGGCAATTAGTTGAAAGGGGTGTGTTCAAAAAAATAGCAGTGTCTACCTTTGACTGTACAAACTCAAAACTATTTTGTACAAACATTTTTTTTTCTGGGATTTAGCAATCCTGTGAATCACTAAACTAATATTTAGTTGTATGACCACAGTTTTTTAAAACTGCTTGACATCTGTGTGGCATGCAGTCAACCAACTTGTGGCACCTCTCAGCTGTTATCCCACTCCATGATTCTTTAACAACATTCCACAATTCATTCACATTTCTTGGTTTTGCTTCAGAAACAGCATTTTTGATATCACCCCACAAGTTCTCAATTGGATTAAGGTCTGGAGATTGGGCTGGCCACTCCATAACATTAATTTTGTTGGTTTGGAACCAAGACTTTGCCCGTTTACTAGTGTGTTTTGGGTCATTGTCTTGTTGAAACAACCATTTCAAGGGCATGTCCTCTTCAGCATAGGGCAACATGACCTCTTCAAGTATTTTAACATATGCAAACTGATCCATGATCCCTGGTATGCGATAAATAGGCCCAACACCATAGTAGGAGAAACATGCCCATATCATGATGCTTGCACCTCCATGCTTCACTGTCTTCACTGTGTACTGTGGCTTGAATTCAGAGTTTGGGGGTCGTCTCACAAACTGCCTGTGGCCCTTGGACCCAAAAAGAACAATTTTACTCTCATCAGTCCACAAAATGTTCCTCCATTTCTCTTTAGGCCAGTTGATGTGTTCTTTGGCAAATTGTAACCTCTTCTGCACATGCCTTTTTTTTAACAGAGGGACTTTGCGGGGGATTCTTGAAAATAGATTAGCTTCACACAGACGTCTTCTAACTGTCACAGTACTTACAGGTAACTCCAGACTGTCTTTGATCATCCTGGAGGTGATCATTGGCTGAGCCTTTGCCATTCTGGTTATTCTTCTATCCATTTTGATGGTTGTCTTCCGTTTTCTTCCACGTCTCTCTGGTTTTGCTCTCCATTTTAAGGCATTGGAGATCATTTTAGCTGAACAGCCTATCATTTTTTGCACCTCTTTATAGGTTTTCCCCTCTCTAATCAACTTTTTAATCAAAGTACGCTGTTCTTCTGAACAATGTCTTGAACGACCCATTTTCCTCAGCTTTCAAATGCATGTTCAACAAGTGTTGGCTTCATCCTTAAATAGGGGCCACCTGATTCACACCTGTTTCTTCACAACATTGATGACCTCAGTGATTGAATGCCACACTGCTATTTTTTTGAACACACCCCTTTCAACTAATTGCCCAATTGCACAGCCTTAAGAGCGTGCATATCATGAATGCTGGGTCTCATTTGTTTTCTGAGAATCTACTGAACCTACTGGTAACTTGTTTGCCACGTAGCAATAAAAAAATATACGAAAAACCTTGATTATTCTGGTTCGTCACATTGTACTGCTATTATTTTGAACAATACTGTATATATTTCAGTTTCCAGACATGCGTCTAAACGTATTGTTAAAGCTGAATTGCAAAAGGTTTTTTTAGATCAAGTAATTTTACCTGATGAGTCTTTGGAGGGTGGGACTGGGAGTGGAGATAAGACCCCTGTTATTGAGGGTTCTTATTTAAAGTCACTCCCTGTCCCTGAGATGAAACCAAACACATGGACTTGCATTGGCAGTTAAATTGAAGATGTTGCGGGAGCTTGAATTAGAGCTTAATCGTGAATGGGAGCGTAGGTCGGCTGCTTCACAGCTTTTGTCTGATAATGTTCCAGTAACTCCCTTTTCCTTTGTCTGGGAGGTCTCCAGTAAAATCTCTGTCTGCTCTAGCTTTTTCGACTCCTGGTGATGGAGCAGGGGAAGCAGATTTTGACATACTTTGCAGGTATGTCCGATTGGTTCCAAAATTCTGTGTAACTGAAGTAGATTCCTATTTCACCACATTTGAATGTGTAGCTGTGAAACTTAAGTGGCCAAAATATATGTGGGCTTTACCGCTACAATATAATTTGGAGGGTAAAGCTCAGGAAGTTTGCTCTTCCTTGCCTTTTGAACAGTCATTAAATTATGATATTGTTAAAATTGGTGTGCTCATAAGCTTATGAATTGATACTTGAGGCATACTGGCAGAAGTTTCAGGGCTATGTCAAAGCAGTCAAACAAACATTTGTAGAATTTGCCAGAAAGAAGGGGAATCTCTTTGACAAATGGTTTCTAGTAAAATGTATTTGAGCAACTTCAAGATTTAATTCTGATGGAGGATTTTAAAAGTTGTTTGCCGGACAATGTTTCGTGCACTTAAATGAGAAAAAGGTGACTGAACTGTCTGATGCTGATGTTATCACCAGTGAACGGTAGGGAATCATTTTAAATGTTCCTGTTCCAATTCCGGTTTCATTAAAATCATTAAACAACTTTTAAAAAATAGTGGTAAGGAAAAATGCACAATACTGTTTATTACTTGCTGTCAACTAGTTTAAAGGTTGGAAATGTAAAAATGCATCACATTACAGATAGTATACAAATTTTCTGGTTCTGGTTCCATTTGAAAGTGACACACAGAGCAGTGAACACACACACCCAGCCATTTTTTTATGCTGCAGCACCCAGGGAGAAGTTGGGGGGTTCAATGCCTTGCTCAAGGGAACCTAAGTCATGGTATTGAGGGTGGAGAGAGCACTGTACATGCACTCCCCCCACCCACAATTCTTGCCGGCCCAAGACTCGACCTCACAACCCTTCAATTGCGAGTCCGACTCTCTAACCATTAGGCCATTACTTCCTGTTAATTTATTTCCCATTAAATTAGTTAATTTAATTTAACTATTTTAATACTCTTTTACCTTCAGTGAATGTAGTGTTGCTAGAAGGTAGTAAGTAATGCTAGTCCATCAATGAGCATGTGTATCAAAGTTGAAGTTTTTACATGATCAATAACTTTTTGCTTTTCAAGCAAAATGAGCTGGTTGGCCAAATAGTCCCTTGAGAGCTAAGACACTTGTTCATTTCCCTAAATGAATAAAATATAAACCGTTTTATTTAACCATGCATACACACACTCCATAAAGTCCCTATTTTACAAATAATAATGCATTAAGGAAATGGTGTGACGCAATGAGTGGTTTCCATGTTTTTTAACATTTAAAATGCATGAAAATATTCACTTTGTTTATCACTCATGAAATAACCTGTACACTAAATAATCTAACCCTCATACTAACATAACAATAGCAGTATGGGACAAATAATGTAATTGCCACCACTAAATTACATGTGCAGTCAGACAAAACGATGTGCACAGTTATCAAAGGCACGAGTGTGCGCACAGTCGAGGGAAACAATGTTTTCGTTAGTTAAAGATGCGAAGCGGTGCAGAGCATCTGTGGAATGCGCGTCATCAGGGCCACATTACTGGGCCCTGGGGCTATGACTTACTGCAGGGCGCCCCATCACAATATATATATATATAATGTGTGTGTGTATGTATATGATAAATAGGATTTTTATACTATACATTTTTTTGATGCACTGAAATGTCATAATTATTGTTACCAATTTCAATATAAATAAATAATCATCATTAATAGCCTAAAACCAAGAGTACTGAACACAAGTCACAAATTATAACACAAAGATACATACAAAATCAACCTACTTAAAAAACTTCACAAAAAAAAATGTAGAAATATTATATTGTATAAAGTAAATGTACAAAGAGACTGAACATTCTTCACTGTATAAATTCAATATAGCTACATTAATTCTTACTTATTTTAGAATTCTTTACTTATTTACATTTTTATATTTCATACAGGTTTAGAGATTTAAATTAAATTAAATTAAATGTATGTATTTTAGCAGAAGCGACTTACAGTACATTCAGGCTATCAATTTTTACTTATCATGTGTTCCCGGACAATCGAACCCCCGATCTTGCTCTACCAATTGAGCTACAGGAACACTAGTGAGTAAAGGATGACAGTATTTTCATTTTTCAGTTCAGTTCTTGTATAGCCTACTACACATGCTTTATCTTTAATTATTAACGTTCACGTAAGACACAACTGACTGTGTTGACCCTAAAAGAAAGCCTTGCCACGCCTGCTGCCACCCCAGTTCAAGTAGGTATCGCTGCAGCCCGGAGACCTCCAAGTGGAAGGAGATTTTGCCGCAAGGGGGCTGGACTTCACGGAGACCTCCAAGTGGGAGGAACTTTTGACGTTAGTGGGCGGGACTTTACAAATGGGTGGGGTTTAAGCGGAAATCTCACTTTGCGTCATTGCCACGAATGAGGATGGCATGAAGTAGCGATACTAATGAAAAACAGATTTGTTTTTCATTTTAGTTTAAGTTTTATTAATAAGTGGTTGTTATATAATTTTGTGACAACTGCAAACATTCAAGGGTGAATTAAATTATTACAACTACCTGGCTCTAGGTGAAGCAACATTACAAAAGGCCACACATGGAAGTACATTTTACAAATAAACATTTAATAAATAAATAAATAAAAATAAAAATAGTAATACAAGAATTAATAATAATAAAAAAACATTCCAAGACTTTTTTTTGTTATATGACATACAAAAAGCAGTGAAATGTAGGTCTGACATACTCTTTTTAGACTGTGCAAAAAATAAGATAACATTAAATCCAAATAATGAAACAACAGAAAGAAATGAAAAGGAAAATGTTTTGGATATAAATACAAATAATGAAATATACACAATATATTAAACTACTACACAGATGATTTGTAGAGATGCTACACAGAAACTGCTACACAGATGATGTGCAGAGATGTAAACAATGTGCAGTGAGGATGAGTTGCATAGGTAGGTTGTGTCAAAAAAGTGCAGTGTGCAGAGAGTTATTGGGTAGCCCTAAACAACTAGTCTATAAAGTTCAGTGTGTTTAATGTCCATGTTAATAGTCTGATAAGATGAGGGAAGAAACTCCTCCTGAGCCTCTCCGTTTTTGCCATCAGACTGCAGAAGCGTCTGCCTGACTGTAGCAGTTGAAACAGTGGATTTCCAGGGTGGGTGGGGTCTTTAAGGATCTTAACAGCCCTAGATTTACATCTCCTGGTGTGGATGTCTTGCAGAGAAGGGAGAAACGTTCTGGAGATGCCCTCAGCTACTCTTTGCAGGGCATTTGAAGTTACTCGAAGCTGCTCACTCTCTCACTGGGGTCCCGTTAATGATGATTGGCGTAGATCCGCTGCTGCCCCAAATAGAAAAGTTATTGTACAATATTATTACAATTTACAATATGACTGTTTCTACTGTATTTCTGAACAAAATGAAGGCCTGGTGAGCATCAGACTTCAAAACCATTACAAAATCTGTCCAACCCCAAACTATCCTGTAGAACAGATATTTAAGGAACCTGAGGTTTTAACCTGCTTGATTTATCAGCATTGGAACACTTTGCTGCTGCTTTCACGCCAAGGCTATGAATTATATTTTTACTGGAATGAAGTGTCATTAGTCACTAAACATTCAGTCCAATGACATCCTAAAATAATTCACTGTTGACAAGTTAACATTAACTAAAGTACAATGCACATTTATGTGAGATGTCCACAGAATGTAATGTCATTTACATTCCAACATTTGTGATTTAGGACAGTCTCTGACCATACCCCTGGAGCAATTTTAGGGACAAGCGCTGTTGCAAATGTCCACCTTTAAAGTATGAACATAATTTATCCACACAAAGACCCACCCACACACACATATTATTCAAAAATCTTCAGACACAATAAATTACAAATCTTGATGCATAGAAAAAAAAAGCTTACAGGAAGGTGATCCTTTGTGTTTGCAGAGAGGCGGTAACCAGGTCACTGTTACAACCAAATGTAACTTGAACTTGAAATGTAGACTTGAACTTTCTGTAACAGAAAGTTTACACATAATGTTTTTGTTTGTTTGTGTTTCCTACAATGACAAAATTAATTCTACACCTTATACTGTTGATATGTAATGCATTGTAGTGGACACTGCAGTTATCCTCATATATCCATTGTTATGATTATTAAATTGAAAAATGAATTTGGTAATTAAGCCAAATGTTTCAATTGCACTACATTATTTGGATTAACGTTACACGTAAAAATCGTTATCGTTTAAATATAAGTGCAGTTATAATACATACATATTTTACGTAACGTTAGTCACAATACCTGCTTATGGTCTTCAGTGTCGATAATCTGCAACGTAGATCCTAGATATGTATTGTAGAAATATTTAGCATAAAAGGGTAAGACACAATGAAGATGTAATTTATCTGTGCTGCTAATGCTGTCTTCACGTGCTCTCGGAATAATCGTAAACATGAGTTTTGAAGGTAAAAATTGCACATGTCCTCCCATTTTCAAACTTGAATGCAATGATCTTGTGATCATGATTTAACTACGTCAAGACTAAAACATCAACCGGCAAGATACTGTACTTTTTCACAACTTGTAATATGTTGTACAAGTCTAAAAACTGTTTAACAAATTTGTATAGAGTGAGAATCATGCCAAAACCTCACACACACACAAAACGTGTTTTACTCACACCCAACGATACACAAACAAACTCAGTGTGGTTTGCAAATATAAAACAACACTCACAAACTAATGCATTTTGTTCTGCAAATAAAAAACGTAGCTATCAAACAAATGCGGTATGTTTTACATATACAAAGAAACGTATTTCTTAAATGACAAAAATATCCTCCAAGTACAAAAAAAATCCTTCAATTAAAAAAAAAAACCTTCAAGTACAAAACACAATCCTTCAAGTACAAAACTAAATTCTACAAGTACGAAAAACTGTCACGTGACTTTTGGCACTAATTTGTCGCCTTGCTGATCCCGGCTGATCCACACCAAAGAGTATAGAAGCCAAGAGGCGAAACTCAATTCGGTTGTTAAGTGATGACGTAAGAAGCACTGTTTCCGGGTCCAAGCCTCAACTCGCTTCACTTGAGAATGCGACCTCATCAGCCGTTTATGAGCAGTGTTTATTCATAATAATAATGTAAGCTAAACGCTTTCAAACTTACGATATACACTACAGTCTCCGTGCTCACAGCGTCCCAAAAACAAATAATTTTTATATTTTTTTTTTATATTTATATTTTCATTGTCTGGCTATCTGGGACTTCGGTATTGAGTTAAAGGTTAAGATTATAACTTTTTCACTAGTTTTCTATCACATTGTGAGTTTATATTAGCACCTATTGTTGTTTTCTTGTGGTAACTGATAGAGCATTCCCAGATAGCAAGCATAGTCGGCCCGATTCTGGCTGAGTGTCGGCACAATCGGCTGGAGTCCGGGTCGGCTGAAGTACTGTATCACGTCCTCGCACCAAGTCTGGCGTCTTGTAGTCATATTAAGTACATTGCATTGTTTCTGGCCCTATTACGGCTTAAGTGTGACAGTGTGACTGAGCTTTATGGTGCAATGACTTGGTAATTAATGATGATGATGATGATGATGATATCAAAAACTGGCCTATAATACATGCAATTACCATTTTTACCTAGTTGATTTTTCATGATGATGATAAAATCATGATAAAATTATTATTATTATTATTATTATTATTATTATTATTATTATTATTATTAAATATTATAATAACATAACCTAATAAAATTAATATTACAGAAACAACAAAAACAATTAAAAATGGTACATAAAACATGCACATTGCATTGTCTTTGTGGATGGACATACGCTGTCCGATTGGAACTGACACAGACCAGCCGTCACGCTGTTTGGCGACATTTATAAATATTATGCGGCAGACGGATATCTATCAAGCACACGGCCCAATTCCGTGGAGCGACAGTCGGCTCACTTGCTTTGAAACGGCCACAAGACGACTTTCGTCATCAATTCTAATCCCACAGAGCGGGAAAAGGGACCTCACTTCGACGCATGAACTGGTAAGTGGAACATTATTTGATTTTGTAAGATGTGAAATATACCAAAGTCTCTTTAAGACTATTAAGGGTATTGTATAGTCTTGGAATATAACATAACAATAAAAACGGTTAATAAGTTTGTCCACAAATTGTTAGATAAACCGGAACTCTCCAATTTGTTATTAAGTAACGTTAAGGTTATTTAGTCAACACATTTTAGCTACACAGGAATTCTTAGATATCTTTTGACATAGAAATAAAATATTAAGAGGAAAAGAATACACACTTTGGTAAGTATATTATTTTTCTGTGTTTTGTGCTCCGTCTACTACAGTTATTAACGTTAGCCTAACTTTACATTGAATGTAAAAAAAAAAAAAAAAAAAAGATAGGCCAGATAGTAGTAGATATAATGCTGCTTCTGTCAAGATGATTTATGACTTTGACCTTTGACCAAGGGTTAACCTATGACCTTTCCACGCATCGATCATATGGTTTTGACAGAAAGTTTTACCCTATTGACCTAATTAGTTCTAAATCATGGTTTTGACCGCTAGTTTAAATGGAACATGAAAGACTCCCCACGCATCGATCATGCGGTTTTGACAGAAAGTTTTACCCTATTGACCTAATTAGTTCTAAATTATATTTTTTGACGGCTAGTTTAAACGGAACATGAAAGACTCCTCACGCATCGATCATGCGGTTTTGACAGAAAGTTTTACCCTATTGACCTAATTAGTTCTAAATTATATTTTTTGACGGCTAGTTTAAACGGAACATGAAAGACTCCCCACGCATCGATCATGTGGTTTTGGCAGAATCTGTTTGAACTCTGCGTCAGTTAGTTTGTTTGAACTCTGCGTCAGTTAGTTTGTTTGAAGTGTGTGCCAGATAGGTTGTTTGAAGTTTGTGTCAGTTAGCTTGTTTGAAAGTTTATCACAGTTATACGGTTATGTGTGTGTGTGTGTGTGTGTGTGTGTGTGTGTGTGTGTGGTTATACGGCTTCTCCCCCCCTCCCATTATGTTTATGAGCGGTGTATAAATGGGGTCGGTGTGTTCTACATGCATCGCCGGAAAGGGAAACATGAGCTACATGAGCATGGATGGTTTATCCCCCCCTCAATCGACAAATGCGGCACCGAGCAACAGGATGGCGGATAGTCTGACTATGGCACCGAGAAAACCTTTCGGACACATCCGTTTGACAAGTTTTCTCCATGAAATTTCAGAATGGACTAAAGGTGAATTTATGATGCGTAGTAACCGCGTATTCGGATACAAATTTCACAAACCAACTCGAGTCGTTACGCTCTACACCACCGACGGCCTCGGTGAGTTTCAGGCAGGGGAAGACGAGTGTCTGGTATTTCCTGAAAAAGACTGGTCTCTATTTTACAAACGTGTCTGGAATGATCTGAATGACGGCGGCCAGGTGCCTTTGTACGTGGCGGAGTGGGACGGGGCGACCCCGAATGTCCGGTACCGTGTGGTGGGTGACCATACTCAAAAGAGACCGAATGATTCTGTTTACATATTCTGCTGTAAAGACAAGACAAAGCTCAACAACACACGGTTTGGACGCATCCTGCCTAACGAGCATCACGATCTGTATGAAATGCAGTTTTTGTTCAAGTGGTGCGATCTGGATCTACTGAATAGGCTTTTTTCAATCATCAACAAAATGTTCAAATGGTGTGACATGCATGACGGATACAACAAAATTAAAGTGCAACTGTTCCACCCCGAGAGATGTGCTCGGAGCAGTACATACTCTCTGCCGTCCCCGCCCATTCACTACACCCATTCTAAAGCTCCACGGTCGGACCTCGTCAAGCGCCGTGTATAAATCAAGGCTGAAGCGCTCCAACGCCCCCTCCCCTTTTTCCACAGCGACCATAAAATACCGCGACCTGACCCTCCCGAGCATCATTTATAAACCATGGCCGAAGACCATGTATGCAGCTGCGGTATCTCTTTTGACAGCATTCTCGACCCTTCCGACAACGACGCAACCCTACATACTCCGACTGACGCCGGCGGTCCATCGGGCCTCCACAACGACTGGGTCTCGGCTAAAACGGTCAGACGGCGCATAGAGTTAGAATCGTGCCTTGAAAATGATTGGGCTCCCAACAACATCGCCACCGCTGAAGCCTCGGACCTCCAAAACTACTCCGGTCCACCTATCAAACGTAGCTTAGACTCGGATCTGATGATCGTGAGCCCCAGCCCCCACGGAGGGGACAAAAGTTTAGGGGTCCAATCGCAAGACTCCTCTACATTCGACCGAACCCTTCCTCATTCTAATCCTGGCTTCGACGTCGTAGACAGATGTTTCACCGACGTCGGATTCAAAATCGTGAAAGCCGCGACCGTGGTTTTACTGCAACATCTCATCAACGATAAGCAGAAGGACGAGTGCGAGGGTTGCGCGATTGACCATGCTAGTCAGCTGCAACATTCCTGTCTGTTTGACCCTCCCAACTACTACTTCGACACACACTTTGACAAACTTTTGGGCAAGCTGTTTAAACCCTCTTTTCATTCCATCATCACTACCCTCCTGGAGCGGTGCGGGTTAAAATCTCAACCCCATCGTATTCAAGGAACAGTCGGGACTATTCTGCGCGAATTAAAAGATGAACCATTCATCGTCTCCAAGGTGGAAGAAATCAGGGCGAGACTTCTGGACAAACCCTGCAAGGAAATAGTCGGCGACGTCGTTGATCTCTGGGAAAATCTCCCAAACGCGAATGGCCAGTGACCAAACCACCTCCAACATGGGTGCAGCCTGTAGCCTAAAGTACTGTATGGAATTATTGTTTAAAGACCATTACAGAGAGCAGATGACGAATCTCGTGAGCAAGATTATTATGGACGCATCCCACCCCGAGGCAAATCTAAAGAAAAATATGGCGTATATAAGAGGACTGGTTAGCTCGTGGGACTATTTGACGGACAAATGTGTTGACGGTAACGATCCACCCATTTTAATGATTAAACAGGTTCTAGATATGTTGTGTGAATCACGATCCCCGCTCGAGATCACCGATCTGCTGAGTACTTGTACCTACGTGGCGGATGTCTGCACCGAGCTAATGAAGAAATCAAAAGAATATGACTCCGATGATCAGGACGACGTTGTCAAAATCGTCGAAGTGATTACAAGCGTGGACAAAATTGTCGTAATGTACGTCGATTACATGTTGTATTAATACCATTTACTTAGTCTCTGCATATATGTTTTTTATTATAGTATGTATGTTTTGTATTTTCCATTTTTACTTATAGTATCTCTCCTATCCTCTATTATATCCATTTTACTTATAGTATTTCTATTATATCCATGTTTACTATCTTTTATTATATCCATTTTACTCGTAATTATATCCTGTAACATTTTTTTTTTTAAAATAAAAGATTGCTTCAAGCCGCTTGTACGCGTCATTCTTTTTGACGGTTGCGACGACACCATGTCGGAGCTCATGAAAGAGGCTTATTACACCCCCTCCAACCCGGGCTCTTTAGGCGGTAAAAAACGATTAAAAGACGCCGTCTTAAAAGACACCGGGGTCCGTCTAAGCGATAAACAGGTTTCAGAATGGCTGGCTGGTGAGGACGCTTACACATTACACAAACCAGCGCCTATAAAATACAAACGAAACTGAGTGGTCGTGTACGGGGTCGATACTCAGTTCCAGGCCGATCTCGTCGACATGATCGCCTACGCTAAGGATAACGACGGTCATAAATATCTGCTGACGTGCATAGACGTATTTAGCAAGTATTCCTGGGTTCGCGTGTTGAAGAATAAGAGCGGTCTCGAGGTCACTAGAGCGTTCGAGTCTATCCTCGAAGAGGGCCGCGTGCCAGCGTCGTGGAACGATTTAACAGAACCTTAAAAAGTCGTATGTGGCGATTTTTAACGGCTACAAATTCCCGTCGATACATAGATGTTTTACAAGACATCGTGCAGGGGTACAATACCAGTTATCATCGAAGTATCAGAATGAGACCCGTGGACGTCGGTAAAGTAAACGAGGATCAAGTGTTTCAAAACTTGTACGGCGATATAAAGAAGACCGAGAGACCCGTATTTAATTTCAAAGTCGGCGACGTCGTCAGGATTTCTAAAGTGAGAGGTCCGTTCGCGAAAGGTTATGAGCAGAACTACACGGAGGAATTTTTCACCGTATCCTTGCGTATTCCGCGTCAACCCCCGGTCTACAGACTCACCGATTACGACGGCGCTGTCATCGAGGGGGTTTTTTACGAAAAAGAGCTGCAAAAAATAATTGTGAGTAAAAACAAATCTTTTAAGGTGGAAAAGATTTTAGGCCAGAAAAAACAAGGGAAATCTACGCTCGTTTTAGTGAAATGGCTAGGGTGGCCTTCAAAATTTAATAGTTACATAGATAAAAAAACTCTGCTGAACTTAAAACCCCCCGTCGTTTAACGGATGAGATCATACCAGCGAAGGACCGCCATGGACGATCACGGGTTCTACGTCACGTTACTGTGCAATGCGTCGTCGTCGGTTTATCCTGAAAATCGCATATCCTCCTATACGACCAGGTTAGCAAAAGCTATAGACTTGAAAGGACAATGGGAAGTCGGACTAGCCGAAATCGAATATCCTAGAAGTTGGTACAACTTTGATGACGAAGACGGTCATTTCTTCCTACATACGGTCCCGGAACCCCCGGATAGCAAGACCTCCAAAGGCTCTTATATCGTTTTTTCCGTAATTACGAAATTACACATAAGCGGCGGGTACTACGCAAACATTCGTACAATCCTGCGTGCTATAAATCAACTTACCGCACCGGCGGCCGTATTGAGTCTCGACGAATTCAAAAACAAGGTGAATCTGACCGCGAAACCCAACATTTCGATTAGTTTTCGAGGGAGGCTAGCCACTATTTTAGGAACGACGCTAAAACCTCTAGGAGGTTTAAACTATCATAAAAAACCAGATTTTACCGTAAACGCCGTCGTGGACGCCCCTCATCAATGCGATATCAACGGGGGGTTCTACACGATGTACGTCTACACGGATATTATCCAATATCAAACGGTCGGCGATTCTTACGTTCCTCTTTTGAGATGCGTACATATATCGGGTAAAAGCAACGACTCGGTCATTGCTAGATACGACAACCCCCATTACGCATCGATCAGCAAGGATCACATCACCGACATCACCATAGAGTTGAAGGACGATCAAAACCGCCGAGTACCATTTTCTTACGGGAAAGTAATCGTAAAACTACACTTTAAACCGAAAAATGGTTTATTATAGACCCGGAGAGACCGCCGACTACGTCAGCTACTACCGAAATCAGGCCGGCGGGGATTTGCCGGGCTATGCCGGGGGAGGGGTTATGTACGGAGCGGGCTTAGGGTTTTTTTTTCAGAGGCCTGTTCAGGATGGCTGTACCGCTGTTAAAAAGAGGATTTAGCATCGCGAAACCCCATCTAAAATCGGCCGCTAAAAATATAGTATCCGACGTCGTCTCAAACGTATTGACGCGGTCTCATAGCGATAAAGCTCAAGACGGATCCGGTCTGATGGTCATGGCCCGTAAGAGGATGTCTAAACCACCCGGTGTGAGGAGGCGTGGTCAGTGGGGAAAGAAGAAAACAACACTCGGACCGAAGAAACGCTCAGTCGTACGCAGAAAGCGTAAGGCGGCTGTTAGACGAAAGGCGTCGATCAAGAGAGTCGTAATAACCATCTTCTAACATGGCGTTATTGCACCGCATGTCGGGGGAGTGCATCAAGTCCGAGTTGGACCTATTTACGGTCCCGCTGACGCAGACCGTTATTGAGAAAAACGGCTATTTAGAAGTAGCCCCATTATCGGCCATATCGTACTCTGCACCGTTGGAGTTTTTTTATCGCCGGCAACGGCGACGATTATTTGGATCTTAACAACACGATGCTCTATCTACGAGTGAAAATCACGGGGCCTGACGGAGCAGGCGTCCAAATCGCTCTCCACGGTCTGTTGAATGTTCTCGCGAGCATTTTCACTCTTGAGCTTATCCAGTTGATGATGAGGGACTAAATACATCTTTTCGGCATACTCCATCCTAACGATTCGCTATCAAGCTCGTGAGAAACGGCACGGCGACGCTGAGGAGCGGTAACAGGAACCCTCCCTTCTGGTTGAAGACTCGTTTCTTGGCCGCTATGCCGATTTTTTTATCGGCTACAAATTTAATATCCGCTCTTCTCTTTTTCAGTTTTTGGTACTGTTGCCTGCTGACCGGAATGACCCCGTAGAGGATGTTTAGAGCCACTTTGCAGAGCGCTAAAATGAATTCGTCGGACGCCGATTGTAATATAAGGCGTCGTTGTTTAGGAGTGGCTTTATGTAGCATTTTTAACACCGGCAGATGCTTACAAAGCCTCGTGGACATGGTGATCACGTTCTTCTTTTTTTCGGGATATAAACCACTTGACGGTCTGAAAGCAATCCTGTTCTGAGACGGTACTGCTCCGGAGTTTTCGCTTTATAGTCTATCATTAGATATCCGAAAGGTCGGTCGACCGCGTCGTGATAACACTCCATAAAGTATTTCGTGTTTCCGGGGTACATTTGACGACCTAGCATAGCCACTTGATGGACGTCCCGAGGATTTTTAAACAGCATCATATAATTGGCGTTTAAGCTGATGGTTCGACTCGACTTTCCCTGCGCGAATAAATTTTGCATGTAAATAGAACTGAGATTACGATGGTGACAGTATTGAGTGAACACGCGCTGCAGTTCGACGTTAGCGCTAGCTTGTTCCATGAGATCGTTGACGACGAGAAGGTTGGCGGTGGTAACAGGCAGTAAATCATCATCATTCAGACTCTGGGGTATTCCTTGTATAAATTTAATGTCATACAATTGAAGTAAATCATCGTACAAAGTTTGCCAACAATCATACAACCAAACAATGTTTTCAATTTTCTTCGAAATGATATTCAAACCTTTTTCCAACAAAAGTTTTACAAAATAAGACTTTCCGGAATTGGACGGTCCAGATACAACGCAGCTGAAAGGGTGTTGAAGTCTGAAATCAAAATCGGACACATCCTGAGAACCTCTGTGCATCGCCATCTGATCAGTAGCCGTAAGGAAGCGTGGTATAATCGCTTAAAAGCCGACGTTTATCGTCTTTTTATCCCTCACAATGTTTTCCGTATGAGCCAGGATGTATTTGGATCTATCGCGAGACGTCACATAGCTGTCGACCAGACCGATCAGGGATTCGAGACAGATAGCTTTGGAATTTTTAGCATTCAGAGTTATGCCCTTAGCTTTCATGGCGACTTTACCTTTGACCGTCTCGAATGCGTATGATTTGGGGCCGCTGGCACAGAAGGTCGTTATGTGGTCGTCGGGGTCCAATTCGCTCGTCAGCTCCCCTAAATGATCACCCAGAGGAGGCTCCCAGTCGCCGTCCCTAGACACGAATATGACGCTGTTGGTGTCGGAGTATAGCAGTCGTTCGCCTAGTCTGTCCATCAATTCGTACAATTCCAGTCGTGCGTGCGCTGTAGTGAAAGCGCCTACAAAAACATTGACGTCGCGCACCTTGCAAACATCGTCCTTGTCGGGTTTATGCTGGACTAGAGCTACGTCGTCTGAGACGAATGAGAAATAGGTCAAGGTGTCGGTGTTGCCAAAAACGATTCTGGTGAAATCTTCGGGCTCGCGCACCAGAATCGTTTGAGGTAAGTTTGGTCTTAAAGAGAAGCGCCCCCACAAACTATTCAGAATTAATTTAGTGATCGCCCTTTGGGCGGCGTTGTACTTGATTTTTTCCGGGTCGAGTTGAATACCCTATTTTTCAAAATAGTCACGAATGTAAGCCTCTTTCTCCGCATCCGTGACGACGTTCGGAGGGTAGCCCGAAGCTTGTTGTTTCAAACATAAGAAGGTCTTTACGTATTCGGCAAACAACGTGTCTGACCGTTGTGGAAAATGCCAAACCTCGTCTATCTTGGCTACCACATAGCCCTTCTCGATGGCTTTTAAAAGCTCGATACTGACCCAACAGCCCGAGAGTGATCTTTCCTGGTCCGTGTGGGTACAGCTCGAGGTCTGGTTTTGTTCTTGAGCGCAGGTTCTACATAGCGCAAACGTCAGCTTTCCATTCGAACGGAAAGGAAGGACTGGATGGAGTAAGTTGCGGGGAGGGTACACGGTGGCTTTGAGAAGTCCGTAATAATTTTCAATCGGTTCGAAATCTGCGAAAATGATTTCGGGGTGTCCGATCGGGTAGCTTTTCCTGGCCTGACAGAAAGGGTACAGACTGGTGAAATCCAGATATCTTATTTTCTCATCGCCGCTCACTTTGTGGTATAGCTTATAGGAGTTGGTGCGGCCTCCATAGAGCGTTTCGCGAGGATTCAGCCTCTCAGGGGCGGAATAATTGGCCATAAATTCTATCACGGAGGGATCGGTCTTTTTCATCCGATTCCATTCGCATTCCCACTGAACCTCGATTTGCAAACCGTACGCTTTCCGGAGAATTTCAATCTTATCGTCAAACTGGTTCCTGAGAACCCCGTAGGGTACTCCGGACAGGGGGTGCGTCTGATTGGGTTCAAAGCGACAGCAATGGCCATGAAAGACACAGCCGAGAACTCTAAACCGTGCCTGACGCCGTCCTGCTCGTAGTAGCCATCTAAAAAGAACTTACCGATCGATACCTCGCCGTGGTTTACGGCGTGATGAACGTCCACGTTTCGAGTCTTTTTTATATACTCGAGCCATTGGATCGAACCGCTCGAGTAGGACTTATTCTGATGGATGTACGCCTTGTTATGCGTCAGGGCGAGCGTGTTTCTGCCGAGATAATGTGTTTTGAAGACGCCCATTGCACAGCTGGCGATCGTCGTGAATGCAAAAGGATCTAGTTGGGTGCAGTGTAGGAATGACGTCCTAACACAACGTCGTTAACACCGTAGTCGTACAGTTCTTTCCTGAAATTAAAGAGCTCACCCTTCACCGTGCTGTACCACGCGTCTAACTTTTCTCTGGCTTTATCCAACATGTTCTCGTAGTTGTAGAACTTTTTGTCAGGGTACGGTCCGACGTAGTTCTCATTTTCCACCCTGTTGAAAAGATGGGGGAAATAGCCTTTTTCAGTCGTCGTCAAGTCTAACGCCGCGGGCATTTTGGCGAGAGCGAATGGGAAAAATGAGTAGCTATCGATGTATCGTTGGGCAAATGCGTCGTCGTACATCAGGAGTAGTTTGCACCCTTGCATTATGACCTCGAGCACGACCCCCGCTTTGCAAAAATACTCCAGAATTAGAAAGGAGGCGTAAAAATCTGGAGGCGTAATGAGCGATGAAGCAGTAGCCTTTGTATCGGGGTTGTCTGAAGCGCTTGATTAGCTTAGCGATACAGTCTTAGCGTAACGCGATTCAAAGTCATAAAAAATATACTTGTCACACGGTTCCTTAAGCTCTAGAGGTTGTATAAAGCATTGATGTGCTCCATCGTCCGTCAGAGACTCGTGACAATGCACACATTTGTCTGGGGAGCATATGTGTTTGGTTTTCTCGTTGCCCGGTTTAACATTGTAACGTCTGTTACATAGTTTGCAGTATTTGATCATTCCAGCCCGGGAGGTGGGTTTTTTTTATGCATTTCGAAACAATAAGCCGATTTACAGTAACGTAAACAATCGGGGCAATGTAGGTTTCTCGCTTGGAACCTGTAGCATTCCGCGTCGAAACAGATGTTGCAGACGTGCTTACATCGATGGTATCTGAGGCTGGTGTAAGATTTGTAGCAAAATGGACACACATATGTTGAACCGAGGAACGCCTTCAAACTCGTTATCATGTAGTAGTGGTTGTCGTGGAGATACAGAAAGACCGTTTTTGGATGGGGTTCGTCTGAATTTTTGTAGGTTTCTAAGATCATGGCGTTAGATCTGTGAAATACGACGATTTTAACGTCTAGCGCTCGTTCGAAAGAGGCTATGTCGCCGAGACCGATTCGGTCTTGGATTGAGAAGCCGACGCTGTTTTGGATGACGGAAGCCAGTTTTTCTAACTCGCTCTCGGGGTGTTGGGGGTTTAGAAAACGGGCGAGACAGATGGAGAAGCACAAATTATTTGAAATATTGATCGGGCAAAATAAACTCGTCTTTTTCCTTTTGATCACCTCATCAACAGCCAAGTCCGTGAGTTTCCGACGACGACCCCCGCCTTGTCTGTTCATGGCTACGGAAGCTTCAAATTCTACGGTTTGGTCAGATAGTAACCGGTTGTTGCTCTGTAAAACTTTTTCAAATTTGATCCATAAACCCATCCACGTCGTAATTATTACCGCGAGTTAAAATCCCACTAACGGGCATCTGTAAACTGGGAGCCATCAATGTGATATTGATCACCGGAGAATTTGTGTTAAATTCCCTAGCGAAATTCACAATTCCAGTAAGCATGTCGTTTAAGCGGACGTGGTAAGAGGCCAAATCTGTAGAGTTAATCTCTCTCAGATTCGTAGTCCTTCTCAATGTCACGCTATTGAAACGAGGTCGTGGTAAAATATGATATCCGTTAACGTCCCCACCCTCGCGAATCAACCTGTCAACTTCTGTAGGGCTTAATCGAGTCTGTGTAGTAGGGTCGACGTTACCTGATGTGGACGCTTGCGGAGTATCATTACCGGCAGGGTGGTCTGTGTTGTCAGGATCAGCCTCGGTACATGCCGCAGGTGGGCTGTTTAAAACACCTCCGTGTTGTACAACGGGGTCGGTGTCTAGGCTAAGCAGAGGATCGAACAAATTCATATTTGGATTTACGGCTAATTCAAAAAGATCCAAAATAGGAGGGATTCTTGATTAAACAAATACTGATCTAAAGAGTCCGGAAGTAAACTTAGCATTTCGATCTCGTCCGGCGTCAGTTCTGTGGAGGATTGACGTAAGTCGTCTGAACCGTCCATTTTTTAGATTTCAGACCAAAACACGTATTATTACAAAATCATAGAGTTAAAACAAGCATACATGAACTATAACAAATTTCATAGAGTATAAAAAATCATACATGAACTATTACACATTTCATAGAGTATAAAAAAGCATACATGAACTATTACAAAATCAGAATGTAAAAGCATATATTTAAAACAATCATAGCAAACGTGAGATATAAGAATTACTTGAAATATCAGATTATATGTAAACAAAGTATAGATGGAATATAAGAATTACTCTGAATACATCTATATTCAGTTTGACTGCGGTCTCATCTACGATGGTGAGAATGAGGTGGTGCAATATTAGCATCAATTCCCTTTGGTATTGAGTCACCGCACGATCATTTCTATCAAACTGTTGATCAATCGTCGATCTCATAGCATTGACGCGTTGGAATATTTCATTGGCCAGATCCTGAATAAAGCGATCCTGAGCATCGAATCGACTGCGTGTCTCGAGGTGATACGCACGGAACTCACCGTGCAGCGCGTCTAATCTGCTAAGGGTTTCGATTTGTCTGTCGCGAGACTCGTTGCGCAACCCTACCAATTTGTTGTTAATATCATCTTGTACGACGCGGAGTTCGATGTATTTGTTGTTTATGTCAACCTGCGCGTCACGAAACACTTGACCGAATGACTGTATCGAATTAATGGGGCTATGGAACGGAGGCAGATCATCGAATGATTCATCAAGCGGCTGAGGCGCCGGCACTTCTTCCACTTCTACTTCTTCGGACGACGGTGAGGGAGAAGGATATGGCGTTTGACCCGCGTTGGTGTCGGACACCTCGTCACGCTCGCTCGTCCAAGAACTCTGGTCCCAGGCATCGATTTGAGACGTGCCCCATGTAGTCACGTCGTCCTTATGGCTTCTACTCGAGTCTGCTGGGTGTAAAAAAAAAAAAAAAAAATCTTAATGGTTTGACCTCGTCTGGTTTAAACGCAAATAATGTAGTTAGTCTTACCATAAAACAGATCGGTCTCAGGACTGGTCGCCGGACTGTTCGGTGGTGTCAATAATGTAGTCAATTAATGTATTTTAATGTATTAAAATACAGACAGAGAGTTTTCCTCTCTGGAGAGCTCTCAGGACTGATCGCCGGGGTAAAACGATAAGCCTTTCTCGGAAGTTCGCCGTTCGGTTCAGGTCGGACCACCGCTGTAAAACGATAAGTCTTTCTTGGTGGTTCGTCACGTGGTCCAGGACTGACCGGAGAGGTGGGGCGATTCATTTTTCTAGTTTTCTTTCTTGCTGGTTCGTCGGCGGGTCCAGGGAGTGATTCGTCGCAGGATCCTATTGGATTCTCGATGCGGGCCGGAGCGGAATCAGGCGGGATGTTGTCTGTTACGTTGACGGTGGGATCTTCATCGCCATCTTGTGTGAGATCGATAACTGTCTGAAAGGCGGGTTGTGTGATGAATTGGATAAAATCTAAAGAAAATAATAATTAGATTCCTCATAAACATAAAAAAGTTACAATTTTGATTTCTCATAAAAAAATATGGAGATGGATCTTGTCTTACCATCGACTGCGCTGTCTGGATCAATCGCGGCCTCTGTGAATAAAAAATAAATAAATAAATAAATAAAAAAATTATGATAAAAAAATAAAAATAAAAAATAATAAAAATAAATAAATAAATAAATTAATAATATACAAAATTAAAATACGTTCATTTTAGTTTATAAAAAAGAATAGTAAATACGTACTTACGTGTATTAATACCGTCAAAGGCTTGGTGCTCAATATTTGAACCTGAGATAAAAAAATAAATAAATAAATAAAAAAGTGTTATGATTTCAAACGCGTGGAGAGGTTTTTTTATTTTACAGTTTAATGGAGCACACACACACACACACACACACACACACACACACACGCACACGCACGCGCACACACACACACACACACACACACACACACACACACACACACTGTGACAAAGACATCGTGATGTCATAACATTAAACCGCAAGCAGATGGCGCAATTTTCAATATAACGGTGTCATTTCATCCAGACTCACCCGAGGGAACCATTTCACCATCATATCCTCATATGTCGTTTCACTGCGAACAGTTAGCAAACGGGGAAAAATGGTTTTCTGAGTTACGCTTAGTCACGATTACACCTCCCTCGATGTCGTGTTCATAGATGACAAACGGATAACGCGATGGCAAAACATCGATTTAACGGAGCAGAATTTTTTTTTCTGAAATCCCTATACGTAGCATTGAAGCAGGCAAAACTAAGCGCGCGTCAACCGGACGTCGTCATATTTTCAAAATAAAAGTATTTTCAACAGGATATCGTCATATTTTCAAAATAAAAGTATTTTCAACAGGATATGGTGATATTTGCAAAATAAAAGTATTTTCACACGATGTCGTCATGATATTAAGTCAAATAACACATACTTTATATTGTTAAAAAATATCTCTATCACCATATGACTGCGTAATCTGCTTAACATGAAATATTAAGACGACGTAAAGACGTCATAGACTGTAAAAAATAGGCTTTGATCAATGAATAGTTTTTTTATTTTAAATATCACTATCACCAGATGTCTGCGTAATCTGCTTAACATGAAGAAAATTACAGGAATGTCATGAAATATGGTTTAAAACCATCATAGACTGTAAGATAGCATAACATAATTTGATCAATGAATTGTTTTTTTATTAATATCACTACCATCAGATAACATGAAATGATAAAATACTCACTTTGATCCATTGTCTTGGAAAACAGATGTCTTGGAGAGTCGTCCAAAAAGTTTTTCTGGTTCAAAGTGATGGTTTGTAACTGTCTATGTTTGTAACGCGTATAAATAGGCTTATAAGGGGGCTGTGAAAGAAAATCGGTGTTGAGTGACCACTAGGTGTCATCCTTGTTCTATGAATGAACTTGTTCAAAAGGTGGGAAACTGAACCAGGGTCGCGCATGTCGTCATAAATTAGACGGGTACAAAGAGATGCTAGCCGCTCGCCCACCGTAATTCACAGATGCAGCCGTCAGAAAACTGTCAAAATCATGGTACTCCTTCGTGAGATACGTTAGTTTTAATTAGCAATGTCTTTGAAGATATTATGATTTTGTAGTAAATTCGGAAGAAAGTGAAGTGTAGCGTGCAAACGAAGAATGGATCTCGTTTTATCTGAAACAGTCGGTTTCAGTATATTTTTTATAACGGTTTCATTTATAACCTTTTTTAAAAGAACAGAATGTTTTTCAACCTTAGAATATGTATATTATATAAAGAACTACGCGTTTTCAAAGTCTGTTGTACTGTTGTACTACAAAGTCTCTGTCTCACTCCCTGGGGCACGAGCGCGCGCTCTCCGTATCTCTCCTGGGGCACAAGCACGGCTCAACCGTGTGCTATCATTCAGAGAGAGTCCGACAGATGGAGCTGGAGCCCGTTTCTCACAAAGCTGAAGCTTCTGTCTAAATAAGGTAGGTGGATTGCTTTAGTAAGCTTTTCAACCTTAGTTAAATTGTTTTTTAGATTATGTATATTATATAAACTATATAATGTTTTTTTTATATATATATATATATATATATATATATATATATATATATATATATATATATATATATATATAAATGTGAAATAATTAAAATGTGTTTTAGATTATATAAATTATATAACTGAAATGTTTTTCAACCTTTAATTGTTTTTTAGATTATAGAAAATATAGAATGTTTTTATATATATATAAAATGTAGAACACACCGACCCCATTTATACACCGCTCATAAACATAATGGGAGGGGGGGAGAAGCCGTATAACCACACACACACACACACACACACACACACACACTAACCGTATAACTGTGATAAACTTTCAAACAAGCTAACTGACACAAACTTCAAACAACCTATCTGGCACACACTTCAAACAAACTAACTGACGCAGAGTTCAAACAAACTAACTGACGCAGAGTTCAAACAGATTCTGCCAAAACCACATGATCGATGCGTGGGGAGTCTTTCATGTTCCGTTTAAACTAGCCGTCAAAAAATATAATTTAGAACTAATTAGGTCAATAGGGTAAAACTTTCTGTCAAAACCGCATGATCGATGCGTGAGGAGTCTTTCATGTTCCGTTTAAACTAGCCGTCAAAAAATATAATTTAGAACTAATTAGGTCAATAGGGTAAAACTTTCTGTCAAACCCGCATGATCGATGCGTGGGGAGTCTTTCATCTTCCGTTTAAACTAGCCGTCAAAACCATGATTTAGAACTAATTAGGTCAATAGGGTAAAACTTTCTGTCAAAACCATATGATTGATGCGTGGAAAGGTCATAGGTTAACCCTTGATCTCATTTGTTCCGCCCATCCATCATAAGGTTACCGGAAGTTCAACCTGTCAAAAGGTCAAAGGTCAAAGTCATAAATCATCTTGACAGAAGCAGCATTATATCTACTACTCCAGATATATGGATAATTTAACTTGGCGACCAGATTTAAGTCAACAATAAACATATTTGTTGCCTTAGAAGTATTTATGGTTTAATATTAACTTACTTGAGTGGTTTAATGAACTTTGACTGCATAAGTGTATGGTATTAAGTTACATGATATGGTTTTCAACGCTAACTGTTGCGAAGAGGTGGAGGGCATAGAACTGCAGCACGAACGTTAAACTTCAAGTTTACAGCACCCGTCACAGTATTTTAATAACTAAAAAAACAGCACTTGATCTGAACGCATTAAAGGGATATTAAAAGACCGCATTTTGTAGCTATATTTCCATTGATGATGCAGGCAAGCAGATGAGCCCTAAATATTTTAATGCATTAAACCATTCGGAACTGTTATGCGTATTGTGCTGTTGACCCTCATGGACAGCCCTTTACATTGCGAGTAAATCACTGGCATATGCGACCAAATCTTCACTCTGGTGACTAAATGATAACTTATATTAGCCATAGGCTAATAAATTATCGGATTTTACTCGCCAATGTGTGAGTTGGAGGCTAAGTTTAGCGCTGAACACTCTGACTGAGCACTTCAGATTTCTTTCTCATCAAGTGATCTGTGATATTTCTCAGTTCATCTCTTTGCAAATTGAGAGAGTGAGAGAGAGCGTGAACGAGAGATGCAGAATTGACGCGCTGCATGTAGGCGCTGAATGATATTTTGTCGGTTACGTATGTAACCATGGTTCCCTGAATAGGGAACGAGATGCTGCGGTGACGTCACCACGTATGGGAACACCTCCGGTGTGACGAATGTCTGAAGCCCTATACTATCCCGCCAATCCTATTGGCCAAATGGCGCATAGCACCACCCTACGCATGCGCACGCATGATATACCTGGGTGCAGCGCGCCATTTCGCTCAGATTTCATGACTGAAGATGAAGAAATTATCAAGGTATGGAACAGCCAGAACCGCAGCATCTCGTTCCCTATTCAGGGAACCATGGTTACATACTTAACCGAGATGTTCCCTTTCATAGGTCACTTCGATGCTGCGGTGACGTCACCACGTATGGGAATGATATACCAAAACGCCTGACGTACCTGATAACTGAGATCCGAGGAAGCATCTGCTCAAGCGGAGAGAACCCGGGAGCCAGGAGCCATCCTCACATCTAGACTGTAGGACTTGCTAAAAGTACTCGGTGAGGACCATCCTGCCGCAGCACAGATATCATCCATAGAAGATCCACTGAGAAAAGCTTGAGAAGAAGCCACAGCTCGAGTGGAATGAGCTTTAACTCCTAAGGGCGAAGCGAGTCCGCGCGCCTCATAGGCCAAAGAAATTGCCTCCACCAGCCAATGGGACATGCGCTGCTTTGTAACCGCATGACCCTTACTTTTATGTCCAAAACAGACAAACAGCTGTTCAGATTCATGCCAAGGGGCTGTACGATCCACATAGTTAGGCCTGGGCCACAGCAGCACCTTCACAGCGCCCGGTGCAAATTCCATGCATGAGGGTGAAACAGAAAGAGCCTGTAAATCCCCAACTCTCTTGAGGGAGGATAAAGCCATAAGAAGAAGTGTCTTCAGTGTCAAGAATTTATCCGATACGGTCTCCAAGGGCTCAAACGGATGCCCTGATAATCCTAGCAACACAATGGATAAATCCCATGAAGGAACTCGCACAGGGCGGAAAGGCCTCAGCCGTCGCGCACCCTGTATGAAACGAGAAACTAGTGGATGACGCCCCACAGAGGCACCGCCTATGTATTCGTGGTAAGCTGAAATGGCTGCCACGTAAACCTTTAAAGTGGCTGGTGTAACGCCATCCGAAAAACGCTCCTGGAGGAACTCCAGCACTGAAGGCACTGGGCAGTAAACTGGATCCACATTACGATTGCCACACCAGGCTGTAAACAGTCTCCACTTGAAAGCATATAAGTGTTTCGTAGAAGCTGCTCTAGAATTCAATATAGTCTCCGTGGTTTCAACAGAAAGACCGGGACATACTAATGCACTCCGCTCAGTGGCCACGCCCACAGTTTCCACAGATCTGGCCTCGGGTGCCAAATCAGCCCCTGTGCTTGTGATAACAAATCCTGTCTGAGGGGAATCTCCCACGGAGAGCCCGCTAGCAGACTGATCAGATCCGCAAACCACGGCTGCGTGTGCCATCGCGGAGCCACCAGCAGCAGCTGTTCCACTCTGTCCCGCTGTATTCTGCATAATACCGCTGGGATCAAACGAATCGGAGGAAAATCATACAGACTGGTCCCGGGCCAGCTGTGAGCTAACGCATCCACGCCCAGGGGCGATGGGGAGCATAGGGAGAACCATAGCGGGCAATGCGTAGTCATGCTCGACGCGAATAAATCCACTTTCGCTTTGCTGAATATCCGCCATAAAAGATTGACCATCTGGGGGTGTAATTGCCATTCTCCCTGTTCCAGAGCCTGTCTGGATAGCAAGTCCGCTCCGAAATTCAATCGTCCGGGGACATGAACGGCCCGGATCGACAGAAATTTGTCCCGAGACCACAGAAGAACATGCCTCGCCAGCCTGCACAGGGGGCGAGAGTGCAATCCTCCTTGATGGTTCAGGTAAGACACAACCGCTGTGTTGTCCGATCTGAGCAGCACATGACGGCCGATCAGCAGATTCGTGAAATACTGGAGAGCCAGAAAAACTGCCAGTAATTCCAGTCTGTTTATGTGCCAGCCGCGCTGAGCCGCTGTCCATACTCCGTGGGCTGGGCGCCCTCGACACACAGCTCCCCAACCAGTCAAAGACGCGTCCGTCGTGACAGTCTCTCGGAAAGCATAAATTCCCAGTCGAACTCCTGACAGGAGAAATTCGGTTGACATTGTTAGATTTTGCTGTATTTGGCTGAGCAGTAGTTTGGGTGGCTCGCCAATGTACTAGATTTCTCTAATACATAAAATAAGTAAGCTTGATCAAAGTTCTTGTGGGGAGAAGAATTTATTGAAGGTAGCAGTGTAGCAGTTCTTCAGCAGTGATGTTAGCATGTCATCCTTCATACAATCTTAACCCAAGGTACTGTCTGTGAGACCAGACCTTTATACCTGTTAACAAATGTGCTACAAACAATACAATAACACCCCATGGAGAGACAATGATAGTGTAACCTTTTGGTGACTTGAAAGGATCTCTCCCATGGAGAGCCCATTCAATGACTTGATGTTGACCTAAGAGGCTGATTATATGGGCCAGTTGTTTCACACTATTGTGAACAAAGTACAGTTGCCTACAGTTGATTCCAAATACATCCAACCAAAGTTAATTAAAAACAAATAATCTTTCAATCCCCCCTTTGATCATTTTTGATCACACATAATAGAAAGAACATACAAAACAGTTATAATTTTAGTAGTCATGTACACATGTTGTATACAGGTTCCTTCTTGCAATACTTTTCAGTAATCATGAATACAGAATGCTGCATACAGGCTCCCTTACTTAAGATGACAGAATAAGAGTTCATGGTGAGGTTTGCATTATATTTAATGCCTAAGTTCTTTTTTTTTATTTTAATGTTGCGATCTTGTGGAAGTGACGAATGTTGTTGTGTTCTGTAGATGTTAAGGCATGTTTATCTAGGTGGCCAGTGCAGTTTGGTCCAAGCGTTGGATATCTTTGCTCATCCTCTGAAACGCTGGGACACCTACAATCACACCAGAGAAAAGGGAAACAAAAATAGTTTAAACAAAATATGCCTAATTACCAATATAACTGTCCCTATTTAATGTTGGCAGGACACTACAGTGTTTATCAGTGGTGAAATGTTCATGTCTTCGTCCTCAGGCGACAAGCTAGAGCCTAAAAACTCTAGTCCCACCATATTTGGACTCTGAAAAACACTACTGCCATCTATCCCTCATCTCTAGGCAAATTCACATCAATCCACTCATTGTTTCCCTGTGCCTTAACTGCTGTGTCAGTTACTAAAAGATCCTCAATTGGTCTTTCCCATCTGTATTCTTGTTGCGACACATCAGTTTTTTTAATCTTTACCCATTTGTTGGGCACTAAGCCATGGCTCCCTTTTGGAGGTGCCAAAACTTGATTCTTGGCATTGTGTACTGCCAGACTGAGTCTTTCATCAGTTTGGACAAGGCTGTCAGATGTTAGATTTTCAGTGGACATGGGCCGGCCTGTGACATGTTCAAAAGGGCATAGTCCATTTTCCTTGTGGTTTTCCTTAAGGCATCGGTTGTCATCATGTTTTTTTACATCTTCCATTAACAATGATGATTGTTTCCTGGCCAATTCAATTTGAATCTGTTTACTATGTAGAACAGTTTGTGAGTTTTGCTGAAGTTGTCTTAATGCCGCTGCATGTTTACCTCTCTCCTTTACGGCTTGTTTAGCAGCACTGTCTACTAGGACATCCTCTGTGGCTTCAGTTGTTGAGGTTTCATGGAGTCCATCAGCTTTTGGATAAGATGTCACTAGCTGGTGCTGCAGAGAGAGGTTCTTCAGTTTCCCTGTGGCTCCACAGCATTTAGCAGAGTCTGTTTTTGTTTGGCTGTCAACTGCTGAAACCTCTTCAACAGGTGGTCGTCATCACTTTGTCTCAAACTCAGCTTACAATCACGAATCCAGTGTCCTTCCTCGTTGCAATGTCTAAATCTTTCCTGAGTTTTCTCTCTTGAGTGTCTCTGATATTCACTTTTTTCGTATCCCATTGTCCTGTTGTTGTATGACAAGGTTTTGGATTGTAAAACTCTGAGATCGACTTCCTGTGTTCTTTCAATCTTTGCTGACCATTCTACAATCTGAATAAATGTTGTTCCAGTGCTGTCCCAGTCATCATACCTGATTTTAAGAGTTTTAGAAACCTCAGGTTTCAGTCCATTCACAAATATGGTTTTAAAAGGGATGCTAGTGTCTTCACAGAGTTCTTCAATGTTGTTGTTCAAACCAGCATGTTCCATCCAAGTTTGTCTGAAGCGTTCTTCAAATTCTGCAACACTTTCTCCTGTCTTCTGCACACAAGAGGTAATTTTAGCCCAATTAACCTCTGCAGGTTTCAGTTCAAATAAGAAGGTTTGAACCGCTTCCCATCCAGCTTCAATGTTTTCTTGAGATTCACCAATCCTTCTTTCAACACTTTCTGTAAGTCGTTGTTGGTCATTGTCTCTTAAGTTCACATTAACAATCATCACACTGTCCAGTGGATGTAAATTGTAGATTTTCTGCAAGCGTTGAAGAAATTGCCATACTTTCCGTGGTTGCTTGTACACATCTGGCAATTCTTTTGACCATTTGTCAACTTGCTCTGGAGTAGCTGGCTGGTATGTTCTGTATGGAACATATTTCTTTATTACTTTTTTTACTGTGCGAGTTCGTCGTTCACCATCTTCCTCATACTCCTCTTCATTTTCAGTTTCAGTTCTTCTGTTCTTAATAATTACAGGAGCAAGTCTAACCTTCAGTTTGTCCTTTGTAATTTCAGTATGTGTGTTGATATCTGCATCACTGTTATCAGAGCTGCTTGAAGCTTTTGATTCCAGTCGTTTGGAGAGCAAAGTTAACAACTTGTCATTCTGATGTAACAGTCTTTCTTTGTCCTTCTTTACAGTCTGTAATTGTTCAGCCAGTGCTCGAACCTTTGCTTTCTCTGCTTTTTTCTCATGTTGTAATTTGTCAGTTTCACATCTCTGTAGATGCTGTCGAATTTGTTTGAGCAAAATTACAGACAAGCCATCTCTGTTGGTGTATGTCCTTAAGCGCTGCATCTTTCCATAAGCCCTTTTAATGTCCGGCAAAGCCCATAGTCCACTCTCTGAGTACTTGATGCTGTACTTCTGGCAGATGTCATCATGGCACTTCCTCAGTCCCAGCCTTTTGTCCAGATATGCATTCAGATTCTCCAACATCTGATCAATGGTAACATTTGGAGGTTCAGTCCCATGTCTTTCTGTTGTTGGCCTCAATGCATGACTATTGCCTTTGTTTTGTGCAGACTCAGCCATGGCGAATACAGGAAAAGTGCCCTCAGAGGTGTGAAAACAGAACAAAAGGTGTTAGAACTGTTAAAGGTACTTATTCAGATTTAAATTCACAGCAGTCTGTTAGACTGACCATTTTCAGTTACACAGACAAATCATTAGTTTAAAAGCTCAGCTTAGTTTTCAATCTTCCATTTAAAACGAAACATTTACATTCAGGCTAATTTTCCTTGTTTAATGTCTGAATTGAGTTCTAGCTCAGAAGGCTGAATGCCTTTTTCAAATTTGTCCCTTAGACAATTTACATTATTTTTTTAATTTTTTTTTTCTGTATTTTTATGGAAGGCAAACAAACTTATAGTTTCATGGTTTTATGCCATCATCTTCTAATTCGGTTTGAACATTAATTTAAATCTACATTAGTGGCTACTGAATTAGCACCCAGTCAAGAATTCCCAATTCTTGAAGCAACATCAGTCCCAATTCTATCTATGACTCCTACAGTCTCTGGAGAAATGGACTAAATTGTTTTTTTACACAATTCCTACAAACAAAAAGAGAACGGACTAAGCCTCTGCTTCTACAATCTCTTGATTACTGGACTAAACTGTTTCTTAAACAATTCCTACAGATACAAGCAGAAAGTACCAAGCCCTTGCTTCTACAGTCTCTTGATTACTGGTCTAAATTGTTTCTTTCACACAATTCCTACAGACAAAAAGAGAACGGACCAAGCCTCTGCTTCTACAATCTCTTTATGAACGGACTAAATTGTTTCTTAAACAATTCCTACAGACATAAAGAGAAAGGACCAAGCCTCTGCTACTACAGTCTCTTGATGAACGGACTAAATTGTTTCTTAAACAATTCCTACAGACTCCAGAGAACAGGATTAAGCCTATAATTACACATCTATGGCTCCTACAGTCTCACGAGAACGGACTAAACCTCTTTCTTGAATGATTCTTATAGACTCAAGAGGACTGGACCAAGCTATTAACACTTTTTCTATAGCTCCTACAGTCTCAGGAGAATTAACTAAATCATTTAAAAGGTTCCTACAGACTCAAGAGAAAGGCCTAAGCCAAACATTTCTTAAACAGTGCTACACTGGTTATTATGGTTACACTACACACATCAAATGATCTGCTTACTTATGAAAAAGTGTTCTTTTAAGTTCTTTTAGAGAGCTGATAGTTTCACTCACCAAATTAGAATCTTTGAGAAAGGATCAAGTTGATTCAAATAACTTATGTCCACAGATGCGGTCTGTTGATCTTCAACACAAAAACTGTAGAATTTCCAAAACTCTTTTGTTCACTTCTTGTTGCAATTGGTGAGTTCTCTTCTTGTCAGTCTCTCCTGGCTGGCTCGCCAAATTGTTAGATTTTGCTGTATTTGGCTGAGCAGTAGTTTGGGTGGCTCGCCAATGTACTAGATTTCTCTAATACATAAAATAAGTAAGCTTGATCAAAGTTCTTGTGGGGAGAAGAATTTATTGAAGGTAGCAGTGTAGCAGTTCTTCAGCAGTGATGTTAGCATGTCATCCTTCATACAATCTTAACCCAAGGTACTGTCTGTGAGACCAGACCTTTATACCTGTTAACAAATGTGCTACAAACAATACAATAACACCCCATGGAGAGACAATGATAGTGTAACCTTTTGGTGACTTGAAAGGATCTCTCCCATGGAGAGCCCATTCAATGACTTGATGTTGACCTAAGAGGCTGATTATATGGGCCAGTTGTTTCACACTATTGTGAACAAAGTACAGTTGCCTACAGTTGATTCCAAATACATCCAACCAAAGTTAATTAAAAACAAATAATCTTTCAACATCCATAATTTTAGTGACATCACACACCGCCATGTCACCGAAATCGTTCAATGCGGAAGACAACGGGGTGAAATATTCCGCCTTTTTGTCCACCACTGGAAGGGGCGCATTTGAAGCAATCCCAGACGAATCACGGGGGATGCTGCTGCCATTAGACCTAAGAGCCTGAGGCACAATCTCACTGTCACCGTGCGACCCGCTTTGAAGTGCTGCACGCATGACGCAATCGACTGAGCGCGTGGGAGAGAAAGCTTCGCTGTCATCGCGCGAGAGTCCAGATCTATTCCCAGAAAAGTTATCCGTTGAGAGGGAGTTAAAACACATTTTTCTTGAAATTTGTGCGTAAGCCCAGGTTGTTCAAATGATTCAGCACAAGATCTCGGTGAGAGTGTGCCTGAGTCTGCGATTGCGCTAGCACCAGCCAATCGTCCAAATAATTCAACACACGAACGCCCTGGCGCCGCAACGGGGCCAGAGCTGCGTCCATGCATTTGGAGAAAGTACGGGGCGCTAAAGCCAAGCCAAAGGGAAGAACGCGGTACTGATACGCTTTGCCCTCTAAAGCGAATCTGAGGAAATTCCTGTGTCTCTTGACGATCTGAATATGGAAATACACATCCTTCAGATCGATCGTAATAAACCAATCGTTTGGTCGGATCTGAGACAGAATAGACTTTACCGTCAACATCTTGAATTTGCTCGGCCTGAGTGCAAGATTCAGACGGCGTAAATCCAGAATGGGCCGTAATCCGCCGTCATTTTTCGGTACCACGAAATAACGGCTGTAAAAACCTGTCTCCATCTGAGAGGGGTGTACTTCTTCTATAGCCCCTTTGCTCAGCAGAGTTAACATTTCCTGTCGCAGCACCGCCATTTCCGTAGACTTCACCGTAGTGGAAAGAATTCCGCGGAAAGGAGGCGGGCCTTTTCGAAACTGAATGGTGTATCCGTGACAAATCGTGCGTAACACCCATTGAGAAATGTCGGGCAAGCGTTCCCACGCGGCCCGAAACAATATTAGCAGTTTCAAAACTTCCGCTCCCTGCAACGCTGTCATATGCATTAAAACGGCCGGACACGAAAAACCTGTGGTGTTCGTGCACCGGGGAAGCGTATGCGCAAGAGTCGTAATGTCCCGTTGAGTATAATCCTGAAACGTGTCCACGGCAGGAATTAGGCCAACAGATGGAACATCGGGCTCTGCCGCTAGCGAAAAAGCGGCGGCTGCGCAAGCCATCATAAACAGGCCGTTTGTGTAGGGTCCTTGAGCCGTCCCTCGAATTCCGAAAGCAGGATTGCGCAGAGTGTCTGAGGGAGCGTCTGACATTACAGCTCGATCCAATGCTGCTCGAGGCGCTGTTTGCGGCGAGACAGTCAATGTTTGAGCATGGGGACTGCAATGAGAGTGTAGGATGCGCGAAAGCGGTCCGACAGCGCTCTCTAGCGGAGGGCACAGTCCCTGGCAAGCAGCAAAATGATCAGGAGCTGCCATTCGGTACCCGAGAACGAGAGGCCTTTGCCGTCGAGGTCAGGTTCAATCTTTTTCGTTGACGCTGGTGCGCCGGAGGAAAAACCCTAGGGCCCCAGTCCTTACGAGGAGGCGCCATAGGTGTGGGCTCCTCTCGAGAGGCTGCTCGCTGACGGTGAGAGGAGGTTGAGCGAGAACGCGTGGGCGCTTGCAGGCGTTCAACCTCCCTGGGTCTGCAGGGAATCAGCTGGCGGAAAGCGGCTGATTGCTGTTTCGCTGCCCTGAACTTCTCCACTACCAACGTGACAGCCTCACCGAACAACCCATCCCTGGAGACAGGGGCATCCATAAGGAAAGATTTATCCTTCTCCTTAATATCGGTGAGATTAAGCCAGAGGTGGCGCTCAACCGAAATCAAACCGGCCATAGTACGGCCCACTGCACGAGCGGTATGTTTGGTAGCACGTAGCACCAAATCCGTTGCTCTACGCAGTTCTTTCACTGCCTCCGGCGTGATGCCCTCACCTTCATCCAGTTCCTTCAATAACTCCGCTTGGTAGGCCTGAAGGACCGCCATAGAGTGGAGTGAAGCAGCCGCTTGACCAGCCGCCATGTAGGATTTACCCACCAAACTAGACGTGACTCGACAAGCCTTCGAAGGAAGAAGGGGGCGAGACTTCCAAGCCGCGGCCGAACTAGGCGCAAGGTGTTCGGCGAGAGTCTCTTCCACCGGGGGCATTATTGTGTAGCCATGGTTCGCCATATCAGAAACGGTGGCGAAATCCGCGGCCGCAGCATTAGTGATCCGCGCCAAAAACGGCTGTTTCCAGGACCTCGAAACCTCCTGGTGGAGGTCCGGGAAAAAAGGTAAAGGCCTCCGGGGCTGTGTAGGTGTCCAACTAGTTAGAAAACGGTCGTCCAGCTTAGAAGAAGGTTGGGCCTCGGCCTTGTCAACCTCCCAGTCTAGCCCCAATTTACCCACCGCACGAGAAACCACGTCCAACAGCTCACTGTAGGAGGGGAAAACACGCCTTTCCTGTCCGCTAGGAGGAAGAGGGCTAGTGTCGGTCGCGAAGCCCTCAGAACCCGAGGCCGCGGTGGATAAAACGTCGTCGTCATAGCGTCCACAACCGAAGGAGATGGCGGCGCATGCCTCCGGTGTGGGAAGTAAATCCTCATTAGAGAAGACGACAGGCTCAGTATAACTTTTATTCTGCAACAGGGTAGGGGAGAGCGAGCGATGTGGAGAATATTCCAGCGCTGCGCTGTCCACAAAATCCATGTCGCACGTGTCACCCCAGGCCCTCGCATTGTGCGGTGCCTCGGCAGTCGCAGAGGTGACCTGACGTGGGTTAGACTCGAGGGCGACATTTAAGAATACTTCCACCCTAGAGCGCAGTACTCTGAGCCGCAGGCCATCACAATGGGGACAAGAAGAAAGGCCGCTAAGCGCCGCCTGTGCGTGATGTAGACCAAGACACACTACGCACCTGTCATGAGTGTCCCCCGCCGTGATGTACCTGGTACATGGCTCCTTGCATTTGCGAAAACTCATCGCGTCCGCGAAGAGGAGTTAACACTGCTCGAAGAGATCGCTGGAGAACGCGAGATGATAGGGCACAGATGATTCGCTATTCCTGAAGGAATGAAATCTGAGGGAAATGGCGCGCTGCACCCAGGTATATCATGCGTGCGCATGCGTAGGGTGGTGCTATGCGCCATTTGGCCAATAGGATTGGCGGGATGGTATAGGGCTTCAGACATTCGTCACACCGGAGGTGTTCCCATACGTGGTGACGTCACCGCAGCATCGAAGTGACCTATGAAAGGGAAACGGAGTTCCTTAGTAGTGGGCGGAACTACTGCGCAAGCGGAATCTCATTGGCTGGTGCTCAACTACTGAGCAAATCAGTTTGACCCAATGCAGACAACCTGATTAATAATCATAAATCCATTACTGTTCTTAATAGTATAATTCGTATTATTATTATTAATGTTATTATTATTATTATTATTAATATCATCTTATCAGTATTATTGTTAGTTTCCCCCCCCCCCCCTTTTTTTTTTTTACAGAAACACTGAATGATCAACAAAGCACCACCATCAGTCCTACATTTAGTTAAAATGTCTGTTTTCATACATGGTTACCAAGTTTTAATTATAATTACCTTTTTCCTCAATTCACTTAAAACAGTGATGTTTTATAGCACTGCAGAGTTATCAGACGTTCCGAATTGCCTCCCAGCAATCATCAGAACCAGGTTGGTCCTACAGTGATTTCCACTCATCTTACTTTTAAGATTATCATTTTTTTAATAATTTTTTTAAATAAATTTAATTGCTGCCCCTGCAAGACCTTCCACGACTGCTCAGCCTTGAGCAAAGGATTCAGCAGACCCCAGATTACAAGCAAAAACTGGTAAGATGCTTTATTTCCTTTTTTTATATTTATTATTTTTTTTACAATTGTTTGCACAATTACACAGTTAATGTTTTTTTTTTTTTTTTTACTGGTACACAAATTAGGGCTGTGATGCAGGCACGTGCAGAGGGGGGGGGGGGGTGGCGTTGGGTGCCTGAGCACCTGCCCCGTTGCCCTTTGGTGCCCAAAGTGCCCTTTTGTCAAAGCAAAATTTCCTCTAATTTTTTTTTTTTGTCATAACGTTTCCTTTTGTGAATGCCTGCTCATGCCCAGTCTAAATATTAGTAAAATTTTGAATAATAATTTAGCCGTCAATAAGCTGACCAACGTAATGACCTTTGACCTGACGACGACGACCTCCTCATCCGACCGGGATGATTCGTCACGCTGCACGCGCATTTTTTAATTGTCAGAGGATATTTTCAACACCGTGGAAGCTGGTAAGTGGTGTAGTATAATTAAAAAGAAAGCTTTTATTCTTTGCAAAGAAGGTCAGACAGTCATACAGAGTGAAAACGACCCAGGAAGAGGGCAGTCCTCCACCTTATATACCTCTGCTCTTCCAAGGTTACACAGTTTCAGCAGCTGTAAATTTCCACACAAAACAAGAAACACTCTCTATTATACATTAATTAACACTATACATTAATTTGCTATTTCTACAAGTAGACCATTCAGATATATTCCAAATCTAAAATGACAAAAGAATTAAAGCCTTTCAATTTCATTACCATTTATACAAGCTTAGTAATAATATTGTACTGTAATGTATGTAAACATGGACCATGTAACATACACCTACTGCAGTAAATTCTAGTCAGTAGGGAGTTTCATTCTTGTTTTATAAATAAATTTTATAAAATAAAAAAATCGTGTTATGCTTCCCATTGCTCTATGATTAATGCAATTTTCATTCTATTGACTTCCATTAACATGCATACAAATGTGGAAAACGGTAAACGCAAGCTCAACAAATTTTGTTGCATTCTAAATTTAGTAAATTTATATTATATAACAATAATAATAATAATAATAATACAGTAAAAAGACAAAACTAATATTTATGGTAGTATAAATTAATATTTATATTACTTGAATTTATTTTATATATTATTTTACATTATTAATAATCACTATAATATTCAGATTGATTAAATCATCTACTATTGATTATTATTATTGTTATTACAAGAGTAAAACTACAAAGCTAATATTTATAGCAGTAATGAAAATTCTTTACTTATTTGTTTAATTTAAAAAATACTTATATTATTTTACATTATAATTCATAATTAATATAATAGTATGATTTATTAAATAAGCTACTAATAATATTAAATATCATTTTAATAGTTTAATCAGTACGATGATGATGATGATAATAATAATAATAATACAGTAAAATGGCAAAACTATGGTAGTAATGACAATTCTTTATTATTTGTTTACTTTTAGAATTAATTAATAATTCTATTACTTCAATTTATTTTATACATTATTTTACATTATTATTTATAACATTCAGAGTGATTAAATAATATATTAATATTAAATATAATTATTATTGTTTTTATATTACAGTAAAAATACAAAACTGATATTTATGACAGTAATTACATTTACTGCTAATTAATAATATATTATTTTAAATTATTGTTAATAATTGTTATAATATTCAGATTGATTAAATACAAATTATTATAGAATTTTTTTTTTTATAACAACTGCAAATGTGTTAGCAAGTAAACTGTAATTTAGGTTTGATGGTTTTTGTGCCTGAGAGAGGAAATAATTCATTAATATTAAAGTAAAAATAAAAAGCATATTGTCTCAAAGTAATGAAAAATGATCCTCAGTTTAGCCATGCTGTTGTTGTGCATACTGTGTAACATGATTTGATTACGTGACCTAAATAATGATAATGTGTATTACAGATTGTAAAGAACTGGTATTTACTCGTACCCACTACAGAAATAGCTAACTTTGTATGTAAACAGATATAGGCCTGGTTTCACAGACAGGGCTTAGACTAAGCCAGGATTAGTCCATAGTTCAATTAGGACATCTATTTTTTTTTTTATAAATGTGACTTATTAAAAAAATAATTGGTATGCAACTTGAGACAAAACAAAGGCACTGATATATTTAAAGATCAGTCAATTTTCTTTCAGTTGAAATAGCTCAGAATTACATTTTACCAGGCCTAAGCCTTGTCTGTGAAATTGGGTATACTGTCTCCTTACCAATCACAACCTCTCTGAGTTGAAGAGTGGCCACTGAAGTCTTTCCATTGACTCCTCTCTAATTAAGGTTCTTCGCCAGAGAGTTGGAAATCAACCTCTTTAATATGCGCCAGGTGCAGTCGCGTGCGTCTGCCCCACCAATAAGCCCCAACCAGTTTATCTGAAACAGAATTAAAAAGAGAAAAACATTTTTGTATATCCACTGTTTAAATATGTATATTCCAACAATTAATTAAAGTACAAAAAATATATAATTAAAGAAAAGTTGTTATAAAAACGGTCTGGAAATTATCCAAAGATATTTGAAATTGGACAAAGATGTTTGTTTTGCTGTTTCCACCCCCTTTCTATTAATACAAGTGCCATTCCTGAAGGCACAGAGGTGCTGACATGGATCAAGTCCTGTGTCAACATGTGTACACATTGATGGTCTTCTGATTGTCACCTTTTGCACAGTGGGTGAAGCTGTAATCTGCTGATTAGTCAGTTTGAATGTCTCACATATGGTTTTTATACACATGGCCAAAGAAGGGATAAAAGAAGATTGTAACTGTTGCTCTGTCACTTTCCTTTGCTGCCTCTTTTCTTTGCTGGAGCTCTTCTTGGGGCTCTGCTTTCTCTCCCTCTTTTTCTCCCTCTATAACTAGTGATTCAAGGTTAATAGTGAAGTTGCAATACAAATTTGGTGGAAAAATTCATTTAACATTGCTTCTGTATGCCTACATAAACACATGTGTTTTCTTAGAATTGCTGTGTGGGTTCAGAAGGGTGACACCTTGGGGGGGGGGGGCAGATGTCTGAGAATGACCTGAGAGGGTCACCTAAGTCCTAAATGTGTGAGAAACAGCCCATAGAGAGTGTTTCTTGTTTTGTGTGGAAATTTACAGCAGCTGAAACTGTGTAACCTTGGAAGAGCAGAGGTATATAAGGTGGAGGACTGCCCTCTTCCTGGGTCGTTTTCACTCTGCAGGAACTTAGTGTTGCTGTATGACTGTCTGACCTTCTTTGCAAAGAATAAAAGCTTTCTTTTTAATTATACCTGAGAATGAGTCTGTCTCTTATGCTGACAAGAGTTGATTTAAATTTTGCCACAACAACAATATAGTCTCAACGCTCTCCCACATATTTAGCTATTCTAATTGCACTTACTTCCAATGTTGGTATAAGTGGCAGTGCTTGGTAATAGATGAGAAATGCACGGTTTTATACCATTGTGCTGATAATGCGTCTTAGTCCTTTGGCTATCCTACAGCCTGAACCACTGTAGAGAAACCTCCCTTACAGCCTGGGTCCTGGAGGGCCAGTGTCCTTGAGGGTTTAGCTCAAACCCAGATCAAACACATCTGAACACACTAATCAGTGTCTTCAGGATTACTGGAAGGCTATAGGCATGTGATATATACTAGGGTTGGAGCTAAACTCTGCAGGGATATCGGCGCTCCAGGACCAAGTTTGCCCATACCTGGTATGGTAATATACATGGTCAATTGCATAACAATTCGGCACCCAAGAATTATGACAAGATTGATTCCAGAGAGCGTATCATCACAGCCCTAATTTATGTACCAGTAAAAAAAAAAAAAAAAAAAAAAACAGTAACTGTGTAATTGTGCAAACAATTGTAAAAAAAATAATAAATATAAAAAAAAGGAAAGAAAGCGTCTTACAAGTTTTTGCTTGTAATCTGGGGTCTGCTGAATCCTTTGCTCAAGGCTGAGCAGTCGTGGAAGGTCTTGCAGGGGCAGCAAACCTTCCTCAATGTCCAAAAGCTGTCCCTGGTCTTCCCGCAGCTTCAACAGTCTGAGGATGGTGGATTGCTGGTCCAGCACCATCTCTCCCTCAGCAGAGCTTTGTTAAAGACATTTACAATATTTTACAATTATAATACACACTACAAAACTGTACAATGTCATCCTTAGTCTTATTAAAAAAATGATAAACTTAAAAGTAAGATGAGTGGAAATCACTGTAGGACCAACCTGGTTCTGATGATTGCTGGGAGGCAATTCGGAACGTCTGATAACTCTGCAGTGCTATAAAACATCGCTGTTTTAAGTGAATTGAGGAAAAAGGTAATTATAATTAAAACTTGGTAACCATGTATGAAAGCAGACATTTTAACTAAATGTAGGACTGATGGTGGTGCTTTGTTGATCATTCAGTATTTCTGTAAAAAAAAAGGGGGGGGGGGGAACTAACAATAATACTGATAAGATGATATTAATAATAATAATAATAACAATAATAATAATAATACGAATTATACTATTAAGAACAGTAATGGATTTATGATTATTAATCAGGTTGTCTGCATTGGGTCAAACTGATTTGCTCAGTAGTTGAGCACCAGCCAATGAGATTCCGCTTGCGCAGTAGTTCCGCCCACTACTAAGGAACTCCGTTATTTTTTTTTTACAGAGAAATACAACAAATATCATTCAGCGCCTACATGCAGTGCGTCAATTCTGCATCTCTCGTTCGCGCTCTCTCTCACTCTCTCAATTTGCAATGAGATGAACTGAGAAATATCACAGATCACTTGATGAGAAAGAAATCTGAAGTGCTCAGTCAGAGTGTTCAGCGCTAAACTAAGCCTCCAACTCACACATTGGCGAGTAAAATCCAATAATTTATTAGCCAATGGCTAATATTAGATATCATTTAGTCACCAGAGTGAAGATTTGGTCGCATATGCCAGTGATTTACTCGCAATGTAAAGGGCTGTCCATGAGGGTCAACTGCATTAAAATATTTAGGGCTCATCTGCTTGCCTGCATCATCAATGGAAATATAGCTACAAAATGCGGTCTTTTAATATCCCTTTAATGCGTTCAGATCAAGTGCTGTTTTTTTAGTTATTAAAATACTGTGACGGGTGCTGTAAACTTGCAGTTTAACGTTCGTGCTGCAGTTCTATGCCCTCCACCTCTTCGCAACAGTTAGCATTGAAAACCATATCATGTAACTTAATACCATACACTTATGCAGTCAAAGTTCATTAAACCACTCAAGTAAGTTAATATTAAACCATAAATACTTCTAAGGCAACAAATATGTTTATTGTTGACTTAAATCTGGTCGCCAAGTTAAATTATCCATATATCTGGCCTATTTTTTTTTTATTTTTTTTTTACATTCAATGTAAAGTTAGGCTAACGTTAATAACTGTAGTAGACGGAGCACAAAATACAGAAAAATAATATACTTACCAAAGTGTGTATTCTTTTCCTCTTAATATTTTATTTCTATGTCAAAAGATATCTAAGAATTCCTGTGTCGCTAAAATGTGTTGACTAAATAACCTTAACGTTACTTAATAACAAATTGGAGAGTTCCGGTTTATCTAACAATTTGTGGACAAACTTATTAACCGTTTTTATTGTGCTATGTTATATTCCAAGACTATACAATACCCTTAATAGTCTTAAAGAGACTTTGGTATATTTCACATCTTACAAAATTAAATAATGTTCCACTTACCAGTTCATGCGTCGAAGTGAGGTCCCTTTTCCCGCTTTGTAGGATTAGAATTGATGACGAAAGTCGTCTTGTGGCCGTTTCAAAGCAAGTGAGCCGACTGTCGCTCCACGGAATCGGGCCGTGTGCTTGATAGATATCCGTCTGCCGCATAATATTTATAAATGCCGCCAAACAGCGTGACGGCTGGTCTGTGTCAGTTCCAATCGGACAGCGTATGTCCATCCACAAAGACAATGCAATGTGCATGTTTTATGTACCATTTTTAATTGTTTTTGTTGTTTCTGTAATATTAATTTTATTAGGTTATGTTATTATAATATTTAATAATAATAATAATAATAATTTTATCATGATTTTATCATCATCATGAAAAATCAACTAGGTAAAAATGGTAATTGCATGTATTATAGGCCAGTTTTTCATATCATCATCATCATCATCATCATCATTAATTACCAAGTCATTGCACCATAAAGCTCAGTCACACTGTCACACTTAAGCCGTAATAGGGCCAGATACAATGCAATGTACTTAATATGACTACAAGACGCCAGACTTGGTGCGAGGACGTGATACAGTACTTCAGCCGACCCGGACTCCAGCCGATTGTGCCGACACTCAGCCAGAATCGGGCCGACTATGCTTGCTATCTGGGCTGGGTTTGGACACGGAAGCGCTGCTACATGACGTCAGACTTAACAAGCGAATAGAACGCTCCATAGCAACAGTTGCCCCCATGACGTGACGGCGCGGCCGCCATTATGGACTGAAAAATGAAGCAAAACGCCGATAAATAATGGGAGTCAATGGCACTGAAAATTTTACATTTACATAACAAAAACTTAACATAACTTAATTTTTTCTGGCCGTCATATCTAAATATGAAAACAATTTAAAATACATTAATAAGGATGACCGACGTTAAATGACAGAAAATATAAGTCTATGTGTCGGTTATGCATGGCCTAATTACCCTTAGGAAAATAGTATTTTGGGACAAAATATTACTATAGAAGTACTATAAGACTACTAAAGAAATACTATAGCGGCTCTAGGATATTATAGAGGTATTACAGAACATAACATACTTCTGTGATGTTCTGTAATACCTCTATAATATTTTTAAGCTGCTATAGTATTTCTATAATAGTCTTATCGTACTTCTGTAGTATGTCCCAAAATACTATAAGCCTAGTATTCCTATAAGATTACTATAATATTTTGTGCCAAAATACTATAAGATTCCTATAGTACTTTTTCGTAAGAGTATGTCCCCCACCGAATCGGCTTCATTAGCCTACCACTTACGGTTTGCAAATATACAATTATAAAATTACTCCAAACCTTTAATCTATCAATATTTATGTTCTATTATGCATTTTCCTTGTTATATGAATAACAGAAATTCATGAAATAATATATATAGGCAGACACACAGTAATAAGATTTATTCAAATGTTGATTTTGACATTAGTGAACATCACCAAATATGATTTGGAAAAATAAATAAATAAATAAATACAATTTTAAATTAGCATTTCTAAAGACAGTTAATCTTTTACATAGAATTTCACAAAAATATTAACAACTTGTTTTTCAACATCTTCAGTGAAAGTGCACACAGTGAACAAGAACAAAAACAATCTGTGAATGTCCTATTACAGACGGAAAAGTACAAAAAAAAGATGTGCAATCTAGCAAGTGCACACATGAACTATAAACAGTACTAAAATGGAAGTGGTGCCATGAGATCTCAGTAATTAATCAGACACCACCATCTATTGTGTGTGCATTTGTGTATGAGAAGTTTGTTTGTATTTTTTTTTTTTTTTTGTGAGCGAAGAGGCATTGACATAGAATAGAAGCATTAGTCAAAAGGGTGTATAATCTAGCAAATGCACACATGAACAAAAAGAACTCTGACCATCTATTGGAAACTAGTGTACTACTAGCCAGCTACTAGCCAGTTCAAGTTTTGTATAGATTTCTAAAAACTAACAGCAAAACCTCTACACTGGTAGAGATTTAAACAAACAAACAATAAATATCAGTTCAAGTTTTGTATAGATTTCTAAAAATTAACAATAACTGATTGGAAGAACTTATCATTTGAACGGATTAAATTAACTGATCATATGATGAAAGAACTGATCAATGCTGTACAGGTATGTCAAGTGTAGTAGATGGGAGTAGGAGTTTAGAAAAAGGAGAAAAGGAAGTAAAGTAAATTGCAGTTTTAGAATGACATGAGATGTTAGAAGGTACTTTAAGATGAGCTAGATATGATAGATAGAAGAGCTACATATTTAAACATATTTTCAAAAAATATTAGTTTTATATTACACATACACATCAGATGGTCTTTTGAACTGGCTGCTGTGGAAATGGGCACTGCACACCCTGTAGGTCAGATCCAGCTGATCCAAATGTATGCCATGAAGGGATGCATTCCTTAGATTTTGGACCCACCTGGCACACCTGCAATGTATATATATGAAACATGATGAATAAATGTTTTCAAGTGTCAAAATTATTTTGAACAAGAAAATAGCACTGCACTTTATGCAGAAATGCAGAGTCTAGGCTATCTGCATATTTGTATGGTAATTGGTAACACCATTAATGTCCATGCACTTGGGTGTGACTGGAGATAATATAATATGAACATTTAAAAAAATTGCATTGATCTCAGACCTATTGCCTCTTTACTCTAGTTGTCATTTTCCACAGTACATTTGATGCTACTGCTCAAATGCACCTTTGCAATTGCTGATAGACCGTGACTGTCAGACACATCATTGAAGATCATAGCATTAACTTCTGTTACACTTAAATCTATTTATAATGCGAACATAAAATGGCATTGCACCTGGTGTGCATTTTCATGTAGCTAAAGCACGCACAAGATAGCAATTGCTATCTGGGTGCAAACACTTTGCCTCAGTTAAATGTACCATTCATTTCGGTCAGGCATTAAGCAAAATTAAATAATCACTACTTCTCCTGTTGCATACAATCAAAATAGTAGATTGTTATATCTGTTATTTAATTTTAAACTCATGCAAGCATCTATCATTTAGCATTCCTTGCTAAAAGAAATTCCCGCCAGGTTGAGCCTTAAAATTGTTAACTTTACCACTATTTCATCCATCACACTCAAAACACCAATTTTATTCTAAAAAAAACATGTCTATGCTATGGAAAATAAATGCGATCTAATAATACGTCAATCATTAGTTTATAAGGCAAACTTGACAGAGATGCACTAGCCTTACATTCATGCAGATTTACCAACGCTAACAATGCTGTCATTCACGTTCAACATTCAAGTTAAATCACGACATCATTGAAATATTTCCACTTAAATGAGTTATACCTTTGTGCATCCTTTGGAAATTGATGAAATGCCAAATCGCTTCTAGTGGACTGGTAATTTTTGTGATTTATAGGGCTTGGGCGCCGAGTTGCATTCTGGGACGTGGTGGCCATGTTGCCAGCTTCGCGAATGTAAACATACAGTAAGTTGAACGAGAAGAGCAGAGTTGGGAGAATGAAAAAAAGATGTCGAAATCGCGAAAAGGTTGTGGGATTTATAGGGATACGCTAAATAGGGATGCCAGGTACCAGTATGTGGACAAAATCAGCACTATTAACGGTTTGGATGCATGAGAAATTCCCAGCAAATAGTGGAGTACCGACGGAGACTTGTTGCCGCACTTTTGCATTACAGATATCTTCGGCTACCTTGTTTGTTTTGTGAGCGCCTACACTTCAGAATAGTTCAGAAGCTACAAGTCATTGAAGTCTCATATACAGTTCACAAATGGATGGGTTCAGGAGCTGCACATCATAGAACCGGAACAGCGGCAAACAGTATACAATAATCTGCTAGTTTAGTAACCGTTAATGCTAACAACCATTTACACATGGACTTTTAACAATGTGTTTCAAAAGTGTAGTTAGTAGCCTTCAACCCTCCCGTTTTTTCCAGGGTTCTCACGTATTTGAGCTCTTTCCCCGCTGTCTTCCCGTTTTAGTATTTTCCTGAAAAATATCCCGTTAGCACCTCCATCAAACCTGTCAAGTCTCTGTGTTGTTGTCCTGTTGCTACTCCTTGTCCTTGCAGCGAAACAGATGTTTTCAAAGCATCGTTTTGCTTACTTGAAAGCAACCTTAGCATGATGTTGGGCTTTTTAAGATAGCATGGTTGTTGTGAGAGCACAATTTCACGCCAATCTGTAACTAAAGTCACATTAGACCTAGCTTCACAAATCGCTTAATGTTAGTTAGTATACAAATTTTTGCTGTCAGCAGAGGGATAGCAACAAAAAGATGAATGTTGAAATTCCCCATATTTTGGATGAGTAACTTGAGAAATTTCCCTTATTTTCAATGTTAACTTAAGCTATATAAATTAATATTCAGATGTTATGGTCTCCGTAGTCACGCCTCCAAGCAGGAAAGCGGTGTAAAGTTAATCCATTCTAATTTTATTTTCCCCATGGCGATTATGTGTTGCGCTATTACACCCCACAATACAGCAACGGTTGAAAATGGTTCAAATAGATTTTTAATTCATCAAATTAAGGCAAGGCAAGGCAAGTTTATTTATATAGCACATTTTTCTTACACAATGGTAATTCAAAGTGCTTTACATACAAGTAAGTAAAATAATCATGAAGAAAAAAAAAATAACAAAAATAAAACAAGCACTTTTAAAACTTTTAAAATGATTAAAACGTTTAAAAACAGTTATAAAAATGATTAAAAAATAAATAAATAAAAATAAAACAGTGAAAATATAGTGCAATCTGTTCGGACATTGCACAGTGCTCATTCAATAAATGCACAGCTAAACAGATGGGTTTTGTGTCTAGTTTTAAATGTGACTAGTGTTTTAGCACATCTGATCTCTTCTGGAAACTGATTCCAACTGCGGGCAGCATAGTAACTAAAGGCGGACTCCCCTTGTTTTGTGTGAACCCTTGGTATTTCTAACTGACTTGATCCTAGTGATCTGAGTGGTCTGTTAGGTTTATATTCAGTGAACATATCTGCAATATATTTCGGTCCTAGGTCATTTAGTGACTTATATACGAGTAAAAGTACTTTAAAATCAATCCTAAATGTAACTGGAAGCCAGTGTAAGGACCTGAGGACTGGTGTGATATGCTCAGATTTTCTGGTTCTAGTCAGTATCCTGGCAGCAGCAATCTGGATGAGCTGCAGCTGTCTAATGGTCTTTTTGGGAAGGCCAGTGAGGAGCCCATTACAATAGTCCACCCTGCTGGTGATAAAGGCATGAACAAGTTTCTCCAAGTCTTGGCTGGTAACAAAACATCTAATTCTCGCAATGTTTTTTAAATGATAGTATGCTGATTTAGTTACTGCTTTGACATGACTACTGAAACTAAGGTCTGTCTCCAGAATCACACCAAGATTCCTGACTTGATTTTTAGTTGTTTGACCCCTAGAGTCAAGGTATGCATTCACCTTGAAAACTTAATCTTTGTTTCCAAATGCAATGACTTCAGTTTTTTCCTTATTTAACTGAAGATAGTTCTGGCACATCCAACTATTAATTTTATCAATGCATTGGCAGAGGGAGTCAATGGGGCTGTAGTCATTTGGAGATAAGGCTAGGTAAATCTGGGTATCATCAGCATAGCTGTGGTAGGCAATTTGGTTCTTTCTCATTGTTTGACTTAGTGGAAGAATATACAGGCTAAACAAGAGCGGTGCAAGAATTGAGCCTTGTGGGACTCCGCATGTCATGGACATCCACTTAGACTTATGCTCTCCTATACTCACATAATAGCCTCTTCCTATTTTATTAAGACACACGGATGAGAGGGAGTGTGTCTAAACACTGTGCAGTAGTCCGAGTGGCAGTAAAGGAGGCATTCAACGTGGCGGCCACGCCAAGTAATGACGTCACGATGCCCAAGCCCTATTGCAGAACACTGCTTGCGTTTTGACCACTTGCTCATCTTCTTCACAGTTTGGTTGTGTGGTGCGCTAACCCTTTCAGCATCTTTCAGTCCATAATTATGGCGTGCATTTTGTGACACATCGAAGGCTTAGCAGGAGAATGAGCAGACCCTTCCGTCGCTGTCAGTCCGTGTCCATTTTTGAATGGAATTGAATGGGAGGGCAGACGACAGACCCACGGCGACGTCACTGTTGAAACCAATAGGCTTGTTTGAGATTAACAAAATCTGCGCAGAACCGATCACCGGTGATCAGCGCGAGATGCATGTACTCCTGCTCACTCACGCCAAAGGACTCCCCGCTCAAGATTGCCGTTTCTGCAAGATTAACGATGGCAGTTTGCACGCACAGCCACTAGAAGATTTACATCTGTCAGACAGGTTGCTGACATCATCATGGGCTTCACTTGTCTCAATTGAGTTCCAATGGGGTCGCCGTGTCCATTTCTTTTACTGTCTATGCAACTGATGCGTGATAAGTACGTCGCCTCAACTGACGTCGCCTCAAATGCGCCTCAAATACAGCACATTAATGTTCAGTTTGCTTGGATGCTACAAAAAGTAGGGAAAACTGAGAGGAAATGCATGATTTCTGCTTGAATTACATTTATTTCTTCTTTCCTGGTGATCTCGACATAAAAGAGTGTAATTTTAACAGAAATAAAGTTGTATTTATATTAGATATTCATTAGACAATCGATCTTTAACATTAAATTGCTTTGAGAACAAAGTCGTTCTAAGCAAACATGCTTAGGTTTATTAATTTATCATATTTGGGACGCTAAGGCTGTGATATTAATGTTGTCCACTAGAAGGCGCCATGGGATTGATTTTAACCCAAATGTGCTTCGAGAAGTTTTAATCCTTATCAATTGAAACAAACGCAATGATCTACTTCATTTGCATAACTATGGTGCGCTTACAGTATAGTTTTATATAATTACAGTACAAAGAAATCTTTGAATTTTATATTTATCATTAACTTTTATAGACATCCATAAGACATAAAACATCAAGATAGGATTAAATACAACCCCAAATCAGAAAAAGATTTTTAAAATTCAATAAAATCAAGATCTTAAAATAAAAACGTAATTCTATTGTTTATTTGATAGGCAAAAGTGCAAAGAAAAGGTTTTCAGTGTTTTCACTGACCAAATAATTGGTAATCTGTAAAAATAAGATAACTGGGACAGAAACATGTTTAACACTGTGTCCCAGCAACTCTCTTTTTAATTACAATGTTTAATTACTTGTAAATCGAGGATACTAATAGTTTTTTTTACAAGACATCAGCTGCTCATCAGTCTGTGGTCATCATTGCCTGGATGTCCTTTTCATGATGGGTCATACATGTTCAACATAGGAGACAGATCTGGACTTATCTAGCACATCTACGAAACCATGCTGTTGTAGCACATGAATGAGAGAAGGACAGAATGAGAGCTGACGTTGTCTTTGTCTAATAACCATGGACTTCTCTTGAAAGATGTCACCTTGATGTCAGAATATGTCTCTGTACAATACCAATGACACATAATGCCTCCATGTCAGTGTACCCTCACACATGCCAGTCACCCATTGCCCTTGCTCTGATAAACCCCCATCCAATAACAAATGTTGGACTCTGAGCATATTACACATTCCTATTGTCTCTGACTATATGAGAGAGAATTCGTGGCATCACTGTATAGAATTGATGTATAGCTTTCTGATGAGTCAAACCTGATACACTGACCTATTACCAATTTACTCTGATTATAGTTTGAAGCCTTTAAGCCCTGAGGCTTCACCTCAGTGAAGGTATTGTTTTTGCTTTGACATACACAAAAATAATGATTCATAACTCAAAAACTGTAGCGAGAGTCAAAAGGATGGTATCATTTGATATAAATATTTCTATATTTTAAGAAGGGAAAAATCTTTGCCTCTGAATATTCTCATGTGGAGAAATAGATGATAAAATTTAAGAGAAATTTGCGTGGTCAAGGGATATATTTTAATATCTCTCTTATATTTATGTGGCAGTTCGCTCTATTAAGCGCAATACAATACCAATTATGGCACAAAATACCCAGAATTCCACCCCGGAAAAATGGGCCAGGGACCCATTCGTACATCAAGTGCAAAGCACACAGATATGTTGACGTTTCAACTCGTTTATTAAGTACACATCAGAAAAATACCAAAAGGCACAATACAAATATCCATTTCAGAATTGGGGATTCAGTTCGCCCGCCCGGTAAACACTGCAACTACTGCTCTCACCACACAGCTCCCAATCACCCTCTGTGAACACAGCAAGCGAGAAGCACACCACCACCACACCAGAGGATGTGGGCGTTGAACTGGCACCCCAACTCTGGATAAAAGAGAAGAGAGGACAACTTGAGACCCAAGCAACCATACACATACACACACACACTTTCCACGCAATAGTCTCTTGGTTTTTTTACCCTTATCACATGTGGACAGATTGAATCAGTTGTTTACACAAAAAAAATAAAAACAACCACTCACCGGCAAACGCTCATTAATAGCTTTCCAACACGGCGTCGCCCGATGATTACAGTATTTTAAAAGTACACCCTTCTCAGGTTGGATTTAGAAATACATATACGACATTCAAAAACAGACAATAACAACTTTACAAACGTAAATACTTTGAAAGACAATAAAGTGAAGTGACATTCAGCCAAGTATGGTGACCCATACTCAGAATTTGTGCTCTGCATTTAACCCATCCACAGAGCAGTGAACACACACACACACACTGTGAGCACACACCCGGAGCAGTGGGCAGCCATTTATGCTGCGGCGCCCGGGGAGCAGTTGGGGGTTCGATGCCTTGCTCAAGGGCACCTAAGTCATGGTATTGAAGGTGGAGAGAGAACTGTACATGCACTCCCCCCACCCACAATTCCGTCCAGCCCGAGACTAGAACCCACAACCCTTCGATTGGGAGTCCAACCCTCTAACCATTAGGCCACGACTTCCCCCCAATGTTTCTGCTGAAAGAGAAAAATAGAAATGACAACCCAGTTATTCACCGCTGTACACCAGCCCGAAGATCAACACTGAATTTGCTAGATTTAGAAAGCGTCACTACAGCCGAAAATGCGCTATTGTTCCGGCGGTCTCAAGGCGGATGAGAGATAAGAGAATGGGTTAGTCAGATGATTACAACAAATGCGCTGTTCCAGTAATAGTCATGGAGAAATGGTCAAGGAGTTTCTGGCAAGGGGAAAACACAATCTAATCGGTCGTCACTAAGCCCAGCTACTCCCACCAAGCCTGCTGTAACACCACCCCTGTATTACTAAAAGAATATAACACACAATAATTGTAATTTACACATTTATGATCTCATGAACTTAACATTGACCTGAGTATGACTCACCGTTAAATAGTGAATCACACCGCTCAATGTACTAAATAGGGTGCGAATTACGGGCTTGCCATCACGGATACTTTATCAATGAGTTTACAGTCCTCCTTAGTCGCACTGTGGATTGAACGAGTCTTAGATTATCTTCTCTAACGCATGTTCAGAATTAAGCAGCTACCAGCATTTCTTACCTCCTGAATGTAAACACTGAGTGCCAGGATGACGTCACTTCCAGAACGAGAATGACGCGCTAGCTTAAGCGTCATTCCCGTCCCCTTTTTATATCTGACGCGCATACCCGCCCCTAATCATTATCATGGAGCGCATCACCACAACACCCCCCCCCCATTAATCATCGTAGTCCCGACAATGGACATTCTACTGATCCCAAGGCCTAAACCAGGGCATCACCGAGTTGGGCCCTGTGATAGACACAGAATTTTGATTAGCCGCACCACCTATGGTTCGTGGTAAGTGATGTCTGCAGACCTGCCCCGACCCGTTCAGTTCGCCTGGGGGCCTTTCAGATCGAGTGGGTGATTCAAAACTGACTAATCCTGGCCCTGCCTGTTAACTCGTACCATCCCTACTCCCTCTCGCTAAGGACCTACTGGCCGACCCTACAAATCCAGAAGCCGGACTAGCCCTTGCCTCTGAAGGGGGTCTACTCCCCTCTGCACCTCCTTGCTGGGCCTAGGGGCCCTCTACCACCACATAAGCTAAGTCTCCTTCCTCAATCTCATCCTCCATCACCAGTGGTGGTGGCCGCTCAGCCTGACCCCCATAAGACTCAGTTAGTACTGTATGATCTTGAATACGGGGTTTTATGGATGCCCGGTGCACTTGGCGGACCTTCCCCAGGTCATGTTCTGGTGCCACAGTATACACCGAACTACCTGGTATACCGTGGAGCTCCATAGGTCTTGGATCTTATGTCGTCCCACAAACCGATGTTCTCGCAGGTAGACCAATTGGCCCTCAGTCAGGGGCTTCTCCCTTACCCGTTGATCATGTTTGGCCTTTCGATATTGGGCTGCTGCCTGCAGTCGCTCCCAGGCACCTTTGAAAGCCACTTGGAGCCGAGTTTGATGCTCTTCTACCCAGTGATGGATTCTACCAGCCACTGGCTCCTGCACCCGACCAAGCAGGAAATCCACCGGCAGCCTAGGTTCTTGCCCAAACATCAAGTAATAAGGAACTTCCCCGGTGGCTTGATGAGGGGTAGTGTTATAACAGAATAACACCTGAAACAAGCAAGAGGCCCAGTCCCTCTTCCTCCCGGAGGGCAATGTCCGCAGCAAATTGTGCAAGGTTTAGTTAAATCGCTCGCACTGGCCATTACTGGCTGGATGGTACGGAGTGGTGCGGGATTTGCCCACCTAGTAAAGGCTACACAACTGCTGAATGAGACGAGATTCGAAATTACGGCCCTGGTCAGAATGAATCAGTTCAGGAACCCCAAACTTAAAAGAACCACTCTTCTACCAAGACACAGGCTACCGTTTCTGCCTGTTGGTCCCGAGTAGGGATTGCCGCAGTGAATTTGCTAAAGATGCCTGTCATTACCAGCACATTTTCTTGCCCAGAATGAGAAGGCTCCAAAAGTGTAAAGTCAATGGCCACTATCTCATTTGGGCGAGAGGCCAGAAGATGAGCCATATAACTTCGAGCAACTGGTGCAGCCCCCTTAGCCTGCTGGCACTGCTCACATTGCTGTACCCAATGGGCTACATTGGCTGACATTCCTGGCCAGTAGCACCGTTGTCGCACCAACTCCAGGGTACGTTCAGTGCCTTGATGCCCATGGTACTGATGCAATTGAGTCAGCACCTCAGGCTTTAAAACCGCAGGCAGCACCAGATCTAAAACCCCCTCACCCCCATCGGGACGAAAGACCCTTCGATATAGCAACCCCTCCCATTCCTATAGCCGGTCCCACTGCCGAAGCAACACCAACCCGAGCTTAGGCAGCAATTGTCGCTCCTTAGGCCCTGGCCCTCGCCCTTGGCACCAATATTTAAGAACTACACCGATAATGGGATCTTCCTTCTGCAGCACCATCAGTTCCGGCCCAGATTGACTTGGCATGGCCTGCATTGCTCTCACAGTAGTGGGTTCCATCAGATCCCCCCCCACAGGCACCCGCCTCAGTAGTTCAGGCGCAACCGTTCCAGACTTACCATCCTCCTCCATGGATGGTCCCGCAGACGGCAAGCACGACAAAGCATCCGCATTCTGGTTAGACCTGTCAGACTGATACTGAACCTCGAAATCAAAGGCCGCTAATTGCGCTGCCCACCACTGTTCTGTGGCGCCCAATTTTGCTGTAGCCAAGTGACTCAGTGGATTATTATCTGTGCGCACGATGCATCGATGCCCCAGCAGGTACTCGTGAAATTTTTCGGCCATGGCCCACTTTAAGGCCAGAAACTCAAGCCGCATGGAACTGTACGTGGCAGTATTACACTCTGCCGGCCGAAGACCTCGGCTAGCGCAAGCCACTGGCCTCACCTTACCATCGACCTCTTGAGAGAGCACTGCCCCTAGCCCTACATGGCTGGCATCGATTTTCAAGATAAATGGAAGCATAAAGTCAGCATATGCAAGGACCGGCATCGTAGTGAGTTTCTGCTTCAGGACCTGAAAGGCTTGTTCGTACTGTTCGGACCACAGCACCGCCAATTCTTGTCTCTTGCTGCTCGCTTTTCCCCCACCTGCCTTGGCCTTCAACTGATGTAGCGGAGCTGGTATCTGGGCAAACCCTTCTACGAAACGCCTGTAGTAGCTAACAAAGCCCAGAAAAGTTTGCAACTCCGACACGGTCTTTGGACATGGCCACTGGGCTACGGTCTTGGCCTTCCCCGGGTCTGTGGCCACCCCTGGGAAGATATTACATGTCCCAAGTACTGCACTTTCTACCTAAAAAATTCACATTTTTCCAACTTTACCTTGAGACCAGCGGCTCGTAGGCGACCCAGCACCATCCTCAATCTCTGTAGTTGATGTTGCACCGATGAGGAATATACAATAATGTTGTCCAGATACAACAAGACGGACTCGTGTCGCTGGTCGCCGAAGAGCCGCTCCATCAAACGTTGGAATGTGCCGGGTGCATTGCACAGCCCAAAGGGCATAGGATTTAACTCGTATAGCCAAAAGGGGGTACAAAAAGCTGTTCTGTGACGATCAGACTCCGCAACTGGGACTTGATTATACCCACTGGCCAGATCTAATGTGGTGAACCAGCGAGCCCCCGTTAGGGAATCCAAGGTTTCCTCAATGCGAGGCAATGGTAACGAGTCTCTTTGGGTCTTGGCATTGAGCTGACGGTAGTCAACGCACAAGCGGAGACTACCGTCCTTTTTCTTGACTAATACCAGTGGAGAAGCATAGGGGCTGCAACTTTCCCGAATCACCTGGGTGTCTAGGAGCTGGTCGATGTGAGTCTTAACTACCTCATAGTCGGACAGGGGAATACGTCTATAGCGCTAACGAACTGGAGTCTCATCTATTAAGGGAATTTCATGAGACAGGAGGACAGTGCGACCCAGGTCTCCCTCACCAGTAGAAAACACGCTCTGGAGTTCCCTAAGGAGAGCCCTTACCTGCTCCTGTTCCTCATCAGACAACCCTTGGGGTTCTACACTTTCGACATGCCCTACCCCCAATGCAACAATCCCCTCGCAGACTGCCATTCGAGTATTTGCGACTGGACCCTCGGTAAGTCCGGAAGGTGAATCTACCAGAAACACCTCCCGCAGTATCCCGAGGATCGTTGTAGGGTATAAGACAGCATCGAGCACACCAATATTGACAATGAGCACATGGACAGTACCACTACCCACATGCACTAGAGACGGGGAGGCTAATAAACAGGTAACCACGTCTCAAGGGGCTCGACTAATACGGTCTTACCACTAAAAATGGATGAACACATTGCGGTCACGAATGTCAAAGAGCCACCTGGAACGCGGCACACTCGACACCCACGGACTTTTACATTACCTCCGCATGTAAGGACACCATCCACCCTTTGACAGGTTTGAAAGGCCTGAGACAATTCCGCCTCCTGCGTCATGAGTGGTAGCTCAAATAAGGTGGATCCGTACTGACCGAAAAGCTCACGGTAACAGCGACTAAGAACGTTCATTCCAAGGATGCCAGGAGTACTAAGGCTACCCCTGGGAGGATCACGGACAACCAATATTCTGCACTCTGTCACCATGCGACCGCACAGTTCGATGTTTAGTTCTATATACCCAATATAGGGAATTTCCAATCCATTGGCTGCTCTGAGCTGCAACCAACGACATGACTGCCAACGATCCTGGCCCCATGGTTCAAATCATGACCTAAAACAACTCTCTGTAATGGTCGACACCATGGAGCCAGTATCGATCAAACAGGGCACGGAGACACCCCCTATAACAACGACAAGGTGCGGACATGAGGAGACTAAACGAGGCACTGATCTGCCCTTATGAAAAACATGGGAGCCATGCATACCCCCAACCGGACTGTGGCTCGGTAGCCCGGTGGGAGCTAGTTTCCCAACTGATCAGGGAAACCAGTCCTAACCAGCTCTACATTGCCAGAGGCCGAAGCAATCGGAGGGTGGACTGGAGGACCAGGAGAACGAGGTTGCCAATTACATTCCTGTGCGAAATGACCAGACCGCTGACACCGTCGGCAAATCACAGACGCGGAACGGGGCGAAAGACCAACGAACTGGGGGCCTTGACTACGGGCTAAAGTTTGAGTAAGCTGGTCAAGTTGCTTTTGCTGCTGATTAAGCATTTCCCATAATTCACTGAATTCCAATGAATGCTCACATGCTTGGGACTTAGCCCAGTGTTACCTTGGACCCCCCATTGAATCCCGTTCACCAGGGGTGCAGATTGACTCCGCCCCCTTGCACTGCCCGGCATTCCCTCTCGCTCCCAACGGATAGCCTCCCCACGCACCTCCAATAGTGTTACAGCAGGCTGACGTCGTACCAATTGCTTTAGCTCCCTGCCTAAAGAATTATCTAATACGTATTCGATAAATTGATCCCTCACCACTACATCTGCAGTTGAAATGCCATATGGGGACCATATAGCTCAAACAGTGCTGAAACAATTATTTCTGGATTGTCTTTATCCATGCTAGGTCGATATTTTATTTCGTCTCGCGCCTCTCCTTCGAGATGATCAAACAGAAAGAAAGCCTTTTCAGCTGTCGTCATGTTCCAAATACACGCCTGAGCCTCCTCGACCCATCCCTCAATGCCCATACCGGACCTGCCATTAAACTTTGGACAACGACGTTCTCGCGGAATGAACACCAACCGTTCAACGGTACCAATATTAGAGTCAGAAACACTAGGCGTTGCCGGCCATAACGCACTACCAGAGCCGCACCAGGAGAAGGCAACTCAACCGGCGCCCGCTCCTGTCGCAGTCGCTCATTATCAGCCTTCAATTGGGCCACAAGGTCTCTCATTTCCTGTAATTCAGCTTCCATGATTAAACACTAAAGGGTACTTACCAGACGAATCTCCACTGAGTTGTCACTACTAAACAAAAATAAATAAATAAATAAATGCATAAAAAGAAAAACAATGTCACAGTGTCTGAATCTAGACCACAGTCACAACACCCTGCCGACTACGCCAAAATGTGGCAGTTCGCTCTCTTAAGCGCAATACAATACCAATTATGGCACAAAATAGACACCCCGGAAAAATGGGCCGGGGACCCGTTTGTACATCAAGTGCAAAGCACACAGATACGCAGTGACTGGGTCAGATAACAGACAACAAGGAGACGTTTCAACTCGTTTATTAAGTACACATCAGAAAAATACCAAAAGGCACAATACAAACACACATTAGAATAAATATGTCAACCAGAACACTTATCCATTTCAGAATTGGGGATTCAGTTCGCCCGCCCGGTAAACACTGCAACTACTGCTCTCACCACACAGCACCCAATCACCCTCTCTGAACACAGCAAGCGAGAAGCACACCACCACCACACCAGAGGATGTGGGCGTTGAACTGGCACCCCAACTCTGGATAAAAGAGAAGAGAGGACAACTTGAGACACAAGCAACCATACACATGCACACACACACACTTTCCACGCAATAGTCTCTTGGTTGAACCCTTATCACATGTGGACAGATTGAATCAGTTGTTTACACAAAAAAAATAAAAACAACCACTCACCGGCAAACGCTCATTAATAGCTTTCCAACATGGCGTCGCCTGATGATTAAAAGTACACCCTTCTCAGGTCGGATTTAGAAATACATATAAGACATTTAAAAACAGACAGTAACAACTTTACAAACATAAATACTTTGAATGACAATGTTTCTGCTGAAAGAAAAAAATAGAAATGACAACCCAGTTATTCGCCGCTGTACACCAGCCCAAAGATCAACACTGAATTTGCTAGATTTAGAAAGGGTCACTCCTCAGTCGCATGGTGGATTGAACGAGTCTTAGATTATCTTCTCTAACGCACGTTCAGAATTAAGCAGCTACCAGCATTTCTTACCTCCTGAATGTAAACACTGCGTGCCAGGATGACGTCACTTCCAGAACGAGAATGACGCGCTCGCTTAAGCTTCATTCCCGTCCCCTTTTTATATCTGCCGCGCATAACCGGTCCGCCCCTAATCAATATCATGGAGCGCATCGCCACATTTATCGTTGGCCATGGAGGCAAGGCTGTGAACAGCTGATGTGGTCAGCTGTCAAAACGCTCCAATCACCACCTCTCTCCTATTAGACACGGGACATATATATATATATATATATATATATATATATATATATATATATATACACGTGGCACCACTGCTCAGTAAGTATGCTCAGTGGCTCGCAACCCTCTCTCCCCATTATAAACATAAGCACATTACTGTGCACCTTCTGGCTGTCGTCTTCTTTGTTTCAGATCACTAAGGCTTCCTAAATCTTAGCAGGTATGGACCTCACTGCTGAGAGACAACCATCTTCATAACCAGGCTACAGGATAGACGTCCCACTGCCACATCTACATGATTATCACTGTTTGCTTTAAAGACTTATTATAAATATTATTTGCTTTAAAAGTCTTATTATCATGTATTTCTTAATTCATGGTTCCAGGGGGTTAATGTTAAAGCTCTTGTATGTTCAATTATTCTGGGAGCAAGAACCCCCATAAGGAACCATACCGCCAAAGATAAATTGTGTTCAATATATTCAAGTAAACTTGCCAAAGTGGTTCCTGTCTGAAATAAGGTAGGATACAATTTCATTTTTGGTGATGTTCTACATGATTCATTCATGTATGTGAATAACATTTTATGGTGATATCATGAAGTAATCAAGTTGCAGCATTTGGAACCAAAGTAGCCTTTCTCTTAGTCCTTGACAGTTTAGAAATTTTTGTTTTGAATTTTAAGTTTAGTCAAAGTCCTAAATAATTACACTTGTTTTATTTTACTATGAGACCTTACAAATTACATATGACAACAACTAACTGAGCTGTATGATGTTTCTTACATATACATGGCACACACAAAAAAAGATTTAATTTCTTTAATTATATATAGTTTTACAAGTTACATAAAAGATAAAATACAGAAACATTCTAGGTTTTATATTCTGCTTGCCAAGTGTTCAAAGGATATTTCCAACTGATTTCTTTAATTCATGGGTATAGGTTTTATTTTTCACACGAAAGACGAAATGGGTTGTTTTGATTTGGTTGTTTTGAGAATTTTCTGAAAAGAATGTGCCATTTTTCAAGATCTATGCATGTTTGGCAGGAGTGCAACCTCAGATTTTTTTAATATATATATATTATTTAATTAATTAATTAATATTTTGCTCAGCTTCATGTCATAATACATTTTTATGTATTATAGCTTTATGAGAGATATCTTAGGATCTAAATGATTGACTTTCTGAAAATAATGACGTGGCTTTTTCTATGATATATGATATTTCATGAGGTTACGAACGAAATCAGCATTACAGATACCTTTGTTTTTTTTTTTTGTTTTTTTTTTGCCAAGCTCCTGTGTAGTTTAATGCGTGTTATAACTTCATAGGAATATCTTTAGATAATGACGGATTATAGTGATTTTGGGCTCTTTTTAATCAGGAGAATCTAAATAATGGTATTTATTTTTGTTTTATAAAGTTATGAGCAAAAAAATAAAGCCCAAAAATAATATTACTTACATTCATTAGAGCTGAGATACTCAAAGTTTTTAAATATTTTTTTGGTTATTTTATTCAAGGGTTACTTACTAATTTGATTATTTTTCATGCAGGAGGTGTTCTTTCACTTTCATTTTTATTTTATTTTTTATTAATATTATTATTATTTATTTTTTTGCAGCCATCAAAATTAAAATGTTTATATTTACAAAATATATTTAATCTTTTAAATTATTTTATTTGTACTTTTAATTAAATAACAGTTAAAGGTTAAAGATTGTATTGTAAAACATTTACAAAAACTCCAACCGATAATATATTTGTTATTAAATTATTAAACTTTCATCTGAAACATCACATGGTTTTATTGTTGTGTTACTCAAGTTTAAATATTTAATAACCATTTTAAAAAAAATTGTCTATTTTGTTTTTAAGTGATCAAAAAGGTTAGATCACAATATGAAAGTATACTTGTGACGGTGGGGTGACGGAAAGGCTGGAAACAAATGCGAGTTAACAGTTTTTAATGAAAATAAACAAACAAACACGAAGGAACAATGATGCTGGGAAGACGACAATCCAAGATGGTGGTGAGGAGGTGAGGAATCATCCAATCCAGATAATGGCGGTGAGAAGGCAGCGGGAGAGGATGGCACATGAACTGTGGGGAATAGAGCCGAAGGTAGGGTTTGTAGCTGAGTGGAAGTGCGTAGAGTGGATGAGGTTCTGGGAAAACACAGACATCCAACGCAGACAACACTGAAGCCGACAAACAGGGTAAACGACATTAAACAACGATCTCACAAACAAAAGATGTGAGACAAGCCAATATATAGGGGATGAGTAATAAGTGACAGCTGTTGCTGATGACAATTAACGTAGACGCCCACAAACTAATCAGTGCAGACGCGAAACACACAGACTTCACCACAAAGTGCAAACACCCAGAGATCACGGTTTAGCAACCGTGGCAATACTTTGATTTTTATTCTTAGTATTTTTTTTTTTTTCTTCATTTATCTAGATTTCTCACAATCCAATGTTTTATACTTTGCTTTATTCCATGAGCAAGCAGAGTACGAACAATGTTTAAGTAATGAACTCTGAAAACAGCAGAAGTCAACAAATTAAAATGGGGGGAAAAATACCAGAAAATAAATTGATAAAACTACTAAAGTGACAAAGTGGCACTTCTCCGGGTGTGTGTTCACTGTGCACTTTGGATGGGTTAAATGCAGAGCATGAATTCTGAGTATGGGTCATACTTGGCTGTTTATCATGTTATCTCTCTTTTTTTTAAAATAAATATATATGTGATATGTTTTATAAATATAAGTCAGGATAGTTTTTTGTAATATTCAGTGAAATGAGCCATTGTATACTTATTGGAAGCCAAAAATCATATGTTTGAGGAACATGGAAAAAGTATTGGATTATAGGAAAGTCTTAGAATAACTTGTATGTCCCACAGAAGAAATAAAATCCTGCAGGTTTGGAAAGACATGAAAATGAGTAAATGATTACTCAGTGATTACTTGATATGAAGTTCTTGATTTTGGTGAACTATCCTTTAAGTAAAATACAAATACATCCCTTTAAGTAAAATCAAATACATTACTATATGCATGAAAGTATACTTCAGATATTACTTATTTTAACTTATATCACTGGATTATAGAAAAACATGTTCTCTTTCATTTTATTACTTGCTAAAATTACACCTCCAATGATGATGTATTATTAAGAGGATTAGTGTAATGCAGAGATGTACTTAAAGAATAATATTTTTTATTTTTATTTTTATTTTTTTGGCAGAAGTCAGTTGAGGCGACGTACTTATCAGGCGTCATTTGAGGCGACGTACCCTTCTCACACGTAAAAGTACATGACTGTCGACTTCGGCAGGTAATCCTGTCACATTCCACTTGCCATAGTTCTTTGTATTTGAAATCGCTCTTGCACGCACACGCGCGCGAGCAAACAGCAGGAGCGCGAGGACGCCTATGGAAGGCCAAAAGGGTCAAATTCACGTGAATTTTAACGCGTCAACAACACGTTAAATACGTGTATTTCACGCGTAAACAACACGTATTTAACGCGTTAAATACGTGTTGTTTACGTGTTAAAAATCAGCGCGTACTTAACGTGTATTTAACGTGTATTTCACGTGTTAAATACACGTGAAGTACACGTGAAGTACGCGTTAAAAATCAGTTTGAACGGGTCAATGTCATTGGCTGCTGAGGACTTGGGTCAAACCACTTCTGTGAGCTTAGAGGGGTGTACCATTCACAGACAGGCAACCATCATTTAACATGCTATAGATCAGCTTATTCAGCCTTATTATTTTGTCTTTTTTTGTATAGACTATAGAAATAATATAATTTAATTGCAGTTTTATGAAATATTTATTTTTTAATAAATATTAATTAACATTTTGTGGTGATAGTATAATGTTTATAAAAGTTACAGTATTTTGTAATGAAACAGGACTTTTTGTTTAGCTCTTGACTCGCCAAAATATACTATTTAAATACTGTTGCTTTCTGAGTGCCATACACAAAAATACCAACTCATAACTCCACGAATATAGCAAGGAGAGTCAAAAGTTATAGTCTGAATCTACTGTGACGATCCAAGGGGCTGTAGTATTTTATTTTGCCCAGCAGGTGTCATGGGGTAAAACATTTTTGTGTCTTTAGGTTAAGTGCTGTGATGCAGGTGTGGAAAATTGATTGTGATTAACAATGCTGCCTATAAGATGCTGGCTTTCTTACCCTTTGGAGGGAAGGAGATTGGGGCTTGGTCTTTGCTGGTCTTGCGGACTTTCTCACGCTCTCCAGTCCAAGGCTTGAAGTTGTGTTTTTGTATCTTTATATTTTTTTTATGTTTTACCTCAATGTGGTTATGGCTGTTTTCTGATTAAAACACATATTTGTGCAAATTTGATTATGTTGTATGGACTCTCTATTCATGTTGCTACTCCTTGATCCAAGGGGTTGTAACACTACGTTCTGTCAAATGTTTAATAGAGCTCTCCAACTGATTCATGGGTTTAGGTATTATTTACATGTGAAAGATCATAATGGATTGTTTTGATTTTGGACTCATTTCAATCTGGAGAATCGGCTGTAAATAATGATATGCCATTTTCACAATCAGAGCATGTTTTATGTGTTATAGCAATATATTTGGATCTCATCCATGGATTACAGTATCTCTGGGCTCATTTTAATTGGGATAATTTTCTGAAAATACTGAACACTGAAATCTTGTTTTATGAAGTTACAAGTAAAATGGTGACATCAATAGGCCTATTATTATTATTATATGGGTCTGGGGTTGACTTCTTTTACAAAACTCGCTCTAGTTTATTCAAAGCCTCAAACAATTTCTCAATGGTGCGACTAAAAAAAACTCTGAGGTCGCACCGGTGCAACGAGCCATTTAAGGGGAACCCCTCGAGCCGGGCTTCGATTGTTCAGATGTGGGCCGGGCCTCCAGTCTGTTTAGACTTCTTCTTACTTTTATATATTAGACATTCGTCAATTAATGATGAAAAAAAAAACTTGCTGCCCTAGTGGAAACAACAGGAGAACGTGATGCCACGACTGTAAAGAGTGGCTCGATGGTGTTTTGTGTCCCGCAGCAGCACTGCTGAACAGTTCTGCGTTCAAATAATAGGCTTAAGAAGATTTTAATTTACTAATAAACTAGCATTTTCTGAATCTGTATCACAAGAATGAAGTTGCTGTCACGGAACAGAGAGAGAGAGAGAACCCAGGAGGCGAATGGCAAGTTAATGCACTTTTAGTAGAAATAAGGCAAAGCCGCAACGGCCAAAAAACAAAGGCAGAGTACAGGGATAATTCCTGGTCAAAACAATGGAGCCTAAAGTGGCTGGTCTGGGAAGCCTGTGATCAGCGAGACAGGGTACAAGTGAGGCAGGGGACCCCTCGTTACTCCTCACGGCAGATAACTGGGGGAGAACAAGACAAGCAACAAACAGTCCATACAAAACTCTCCAAACGACTTGACTGGACAGGACAGGACAGGACAGGACTAGACTAGACTAGACTAGACTAGACTAGACGTCTGTAGAAAAAGCACAAAAACATCAGAAACATCCAAAGTGGTTAGTAATAATCTTACAGGGAATGGAAAGAGACAGAGCTAGAAATAGAGAGCCTAATGATAGGAGATAGAGAGCAGGTGAGCGGAAGAGAACGAGGAACAGCTGAAGATGATGAGAGTAGAGATAAGTGAGCACAAAAGAAAAGAAAGAACCAGCAGATGGAGACCGAACTGGGATCATGACAGTTGCAATCCCGTTTCGTCATCTCCTCATTAGAAGCTCCTCATTTAGAGATAAGTACATCTTTATGGGTTACAATTATAATGAAAGAGTTTTTTTAGGGGCCAAGCACCGAAGGTGCGAAGGCACCTATTGTGTTTGTTGGCGTTATTATTATTCTTCTTCTTCCACCCCAAGTCTATGGTAGCCCATAGAACCGATCTGCACAATCTGCACAATCTGACTTCTGCACAATCTGACTTCTTCTGCACAATCTGACTTTGCTGCTGCCTGGAATTGAACTACTGGTTTCGTCTGGTCAGAGGAGAACTGGCCCCCCAACTGAGCCTGGTTTCTCCCAAGGTTTTTTTCTCCATTCTGTCACCGATGGAGTTTCGGTTCCTTGCCGCTGTCGCCTCTGGCTTGCTTAGTTGGGGTCACTTCATCTACAGCGATATCATTGACTTGATTGCAATTTAAAACAGACACTATTTCAACTGAACAGAGATTACATAACTGAATTCAATGATGAACTGCCTTTAACTATCATTTTGCATTATTGAGACACTGTTTTCCAAATGAATGTTGTTCAGTGCTTTGGCGCAATGTATTTTGTTTAAAGCACTATATAAATAAAGGTGATTGATTGATTGATTGAACCGATTGCGGGAAAGTTGTATAATTTGGCACACTAATAGAGGACTGTCTGAACATTAACCGTAGCAAATTTGAAGTCTCTAACTCAAACTCTCTAGCGCCACCAATTGTCTAAACTTTCAAAAACTTGATGCTAATAACTCTTGAACCGTAAGCCACAAAATGAAAATTCTTTTTTCCTGTGATTCCTTGGCTCATGCCGAGTCGAATGGACACCGAAATTCAAAAATCGCAAGGTTCAGTTTTTTCGCTATCGTCAATTGTTCGTAAAACCTACTTTTTCGAACTCGTCCTAGGCCGTTGCACCGATTGTCACGAAAATTGAATCAGATAATCTTCAGACCATGCTGGCAAAAAGTTATGGAATTCAAGTTGATTTCTCAAACCGTTTCCGAATAGCTCATGAACGAATTCTTCGAAAAGCACGCAAACGTGAACGTGAGGCTATATCTCCGCAACGGTTTGGCCTATTGAGACCAATCTTGGTGGGTCTTATAACAACCATGCCCTGGGACTACCTGCAGTGTTTCGGCGCTGTGCCCCCTAGTGGTCAGGAGATATGAAAAATGCATGTTTTTGCTCATAACTTCTGAACGGTTTTGCCAAAAATCACAAAAGTGGTGTCTTTAGATTCAGTGCATCATTCCGAGTCGAATGATACCGAATTTTCCCAATTCGGCCATTTTGGGCGTCGGCCATTTTGAATTTAGTTGTAAATTGCTGTATCATAAGAATGAAGTTCCGTATCGTTTCGCAAATAATTACAAAAATGTCCGGCTCCATGCCCTGAATGTACACAAAAAAATTGGGGGCAGCGCCACCTTGTGGTCAACAGTTATAACGATTTTTCGAAAAATGCTAATAACTTTTGCATACATTAGCCTATTGTAACAAAGCTGATGTTGATAGATTCCTTGGGTCATGCCGAGACCACCGATACCCCATTTGTCAATTTTGGCAAAATTTCCTGTCCGCCATTTTGATTCATGTTGAAAACCTACTTTTTCGAACTCCTCCTAGACCGTTGCTCAGATTTTCACCAAATTTGATTTGGATCATCTTCAGACCATGCTGGCAAAAAGTTATGGAATTTGTGTCGATACACATAACCGTTTTCAATTAGCGTACCAACGAATTTGCTGGAAAGATGCCAAACTGCATCTGAGGCTGTATCTCTGCAAAGGTTGGAGATATTTACACAAAACTTAATATGTGACATTGTCACATCACATTGACCACGCCACATCATTTTGGTCACAGCGCCACCTATTGGTTAAGAGTAATAAACCAATCAATAACTGCTAATTATTACATTTCCAATAATGCTAATAACTTTTGATTGCATTAGCCTATTATCATGAAACATGTCTCAAAATGTTCCTTGGGACATGCAGACAACATACATACCAATTATGTCATTTTAAGCAAAACTTCCTGTCCGCCATTTAGATTCATGTTGAAAACCTTTTTTTTAAAACTCATCCTCAACCGTTTGTCTGATTTTCACCAAAATTGAATCAGATCATCTTCAGACCGTGCTGACAAAAAGTTATGGATTTCGTGTCAATAGACGAAACCGTTTTTGTACAGCGCTGCTTCAGATGTCAGGCATCTTCACAAAATGAGTCTGAGGCTATATCTCTGCAAAGCCCATTAGTGGTCTTCCAGTGACATCTAGTGGTCGTAAATGCAATTTATCATACAACACTGTCTCTTTAACCTTTATAACTGTTATATGTTGTCTTAATTTCATTCCAAAGAAGCATACGCAATTTATGTATAATTTCACAGTCTAGATAATAGTACTGCACTGATTTTAAATAACCTAGATATGGCTGACAGTAAAAGAATAGAACAGAATTGCAGACACACACAAACATGAAATGTTTAAACTAGTATATTAATACTCAATAAGCATGCTTAAACCCACACACAGATGCACACATTTTGTTATATATATAGATAATTAAAATAAATGATGGGTGATAAAACCTATTGCAAGTCTTCTGTTTTTATGGGCTTCTATGTCATTTTTCAGGTTTCATTGCAATCATAATCTGGCATAATTATAAACATTAGATATATCTGTATGAATAAATTGGTAAACTTTGACTCAATGTGATCTGAAATGCTTGAACAGTAATATTAAATAATAGTTAGTATTAGTATAGTTAGTTAGTATATTAAATAATAATAGTATTTCTAGATGAATCCCTCAACAAGCCCATAAACTGTAATGTTTTAGTCTTTACTGAGCTCATTAGTGGTCTTCCGGTGACATCTAGTGGTTATAATTGCAATTTTTTATTCAACACTGGGTTTTGAAGCTTTATAAATATTACAGTGTTCTTTTTTACCTAATATCTGTTAAATTTTGCATGATTGTTTAGAAAAAATACAGATCTAATGCATGTGTGATTATATTACCCCTTTTTTTTTTTGCAGTTTAATGCCATTCACAACAGAAATCTTTTGTTTTTTAGGCTTGTTTAAATGTTATCTAACCAAAGGACAAAATACAACATATTTTTTCAAAGTTATTGATCTAGAGAGTCCTGAGAATATTACTGCAGTGGTTTGATCAAGACTGAACAAAAAACCAGGTGACCCAAAACATTCAAATTCGTGGACCAATTTTATGAAAAAGGCTATAACTCGGGAACAAAATGAGATATCTTCACCAAACTCAGAACTCATATGCATGAACAAAAACTTTAGTCAAATTATTATTTTTTTTCCATATCTGCCACTTGGTGGCGCTACAGGATGAAAAAAAATCAAATGGCTATAACTAAGCAACAGTTGATCCAATCAACTTGAAAATTGATATGGCCCAATGTGGCACAAGTGCTCTATGAGGAATTTCACTTATCTTAAAAAACATGGCCGCCATTGGCCAAACAACTTTAAGAACCTATTTGACAAGGTTAATAGAAGTCGATCGGAACGAAACTCGGTGGGCATGTTCGACTCATTGCCCTAAAGGTCTGTAAGTATTTTGAAAGAAATTGCCCACAACATTGTCACCTCCCACAGAACACAACAAAGCGATTTGATTACAGCGCCAACTATTTTCCAAAAATGATAATGCATCATTTTACTGGAGTTTTACTGGCTGTTTCAATTACACTCTTCCAATAATTGCTTTTCTTACTCGTTGCATTTGGTCTGATGCTCCATGCCATGCTTAGCTCCTCGCTGTGGAACTTTTATTAACGATTTCAGCCATTGCAATTATTAATTTCATTATTCATTGTTGCATTTGGTCTGATGCTACATATGCTTAGCTCCTGATGTTGCCGCTGGAATGCTTGGCCCCGTGATTGCTGCTTGCAGCTATATATTTTTTTTTTTTTTTTTTTTTGTTAAGTAGTTATTTAAAGCTATATTTATGTATGTATATATATGTATATGTTTTCACTGAGTTTCGGTTAATTTTTGTACTCCTATTAAAGACAACATGGCAGAACGAGCAACTGTTTTGTTGATATTGTGTGTACAGTTACGAATTGTATGAGCCATATTCATTTGGTATTGTATGTAGTTTTATTCCTGTGCCACTAGTGGGCTGGATGTGTTTGTGGCCCAGCTGATCTTAGGTCAGCCAGGTATGTCATTTAACCCAGAGGAAACGCAGACACAGGTGTTGCTGATTTGGGAAGCAAACAGTTTTCGACTGTGCTTTTGTGTCTTGCCTTGATAGGAAAGAATACGGTTTGTTGTTTTGGTTATGTATTATGAGTCAAGATATTGCCGCTGTATGGTATACGGAGGAAAATAAATCTGCTAGATAATAGTAACAAACTGAATTCTCCGTTTGTATCGTGTGAGGACGCAAGGGCACACGTCTAAACTTAATCCGTTTTATTAGCAACCAGTAACGTTACTAGACTTCGTTTAGGACTTAGTCAGTACACGAATAATGTATTACTTTTACCTTTTATAAGCAAAAATGATGGCATATCCAAGGAAAAAATTGCAAGTGATCATGCTGCTGTTTCCCTGTCCTGAAGCATCTCCTCACAAATGATTGGATAGCTTACATTTATCTGGGTCTAACAAACACTGTCATATGAGTCTCTATCTTGAGATGTTTTAGGTTTAAATTTCACCTCAGTGAAACACTTTAAGCACCAAAACTTTTTCAGTAAGTTACCTTTCTTGTAGAAATGTACTTCAAATACATTATGTTAACCAGATTGTTAGTTAATCTTTTAGGCTACAAGTCAATATTGTTTATATGGACAGCGATTTAAAAAAAAAAAAAAAAAAAAAAAAAAAAAAAAGTGGTAGCAGTAGAATACTTCTGTTGTCCTGACCCTAGTACAAGTTTTCATTCTAATCCTGAAAGTCTTAAATGCTTATGTCTTATAACATCACCTGTGTACCTAATTACTGATTGTCTGATGAGTGCATAATCGCTGAACAAAAAGTGCAGAATTGCTGAACAAAAAAAGAGGTTTCAATAAGTGCCACCTGCTTGGCGATCGCTGTAAATGTAAGCACAATAAAAGCTGTTGATTCCTGAGATGATAGTTTTCTAAAGACAGATATTGATTTCAATGGTTTGTATATCTTAAACCTGAATTGATTGCTTACCTCCATTGTAACTATTTTCCCCACACAAATGTTAATGCTCGATACTAACTTAAGTCTTATACTATCACAAAACTTTTGAAACCGATACTTTAACTAAACTTATGTATGTCCTGAGATATTGAATATCAAATAAGATGGATATAAATTATCTTGAACACTATATTTTTCTTACATTTTGTCAGTTATTTCTCAGCAGGAGAATGTGCAAATATCTATTTTTATTTACTGAAAGTCAGAGTTGAGCAGTAAGTAGTTACTAGTAATTTAGTTATTTTAATAATATTGGAAAATTTTAAATTCTCTCGATTTAAAATGAGCCCAATTATACAATAATCTGTCATTCAGATTTGAAGATATCCGTCATCGAATTATAACAAAACAAGAAAAAAACTCCAAATGCGCACATGCTACAATATTCTCATGGTTTTACCTTTATAACTTCATGAAACATGCTCTGATTGTGAAAATGGCATATCATTATTTACAGCCGATTCTCCAGATTGAAATAAGTGCCAAAATCAAAACAATCCATTATGATCTTTCACATGTAAATAATACCTAAACCCATGAATCAGTTGGAGAGCTCTATTAAACATTTGACAGAACGTAGTGTTACAACCCCTTGGATCAAGGAGTAGCAACATGAATAGAGAGTCCATACAACATAATCAAATTTGCACAAATATGTGTTTTAATCAGAAAACAGCCATAACCACATTGAGGTAAAACATAAAAAAAATATAAAGATACAAAAACACAACTTCAAGCCTTGGACTGGAGAGCGTGAGAAAGTCCGCAAGACCAGCAAAGACCAAGCCCCAATCTCCTTCCCTCCAAAGGGTAAGAAAGCCAGCATCTTATAGGCAGCATTGTTAATCACAATCAATTTTCCACACCTGCATCACAGCACTTAACCTAAAGACACAAAAATGTTTTATCCCATGACACCTGCTGGGCAAAATAAAATACTACAGCCCCTTGGATCGTCACAGTAGATTCAGACTATAACTTTTGACTCTCCTTGCTATATTCGTGGAGTTATGAGTTGGTATTTTTGTGTATGGCACTCAGAAAGCAACAGTATTTAAATAGTATATTTTGGCGAGTCAAGAGCTAAACAAAAAGTCCTGTTTCATTACAAAATACTGTAACTTTTATAAACATTATACTATCACCACAAAATGTTAATTAATATTTATTAAAAAATAAATATTTCATGAAACTGCAATTAAATTATATTATTTCTATAGTCTATACAAAAAAAGACAAAATAATAAGGCTGAATAAGCTGATCTATAGCATGTTAAATGATGGTTGCCTGTCTGTGAATGGTACACCCCTCTAAGCTCACAGAAGTGGTTTGACCCAAGTCCTCAGCAGCCAATGACATTGACCCGTTCAAACTGATTTTTAACGCGTACTTCACGTGTACTTCACGTGTATTTAACACGTGAAATACACGTTAAATACACGTTAAGTACGCGCTGTTTTTTAACACGTAAACAACACGAATTTAACACGTTAAATACGTGTTGTTTACGCGTCAAATACACGTATTTAACGTGTTGTTGACGCGTTAAAATTCACGTGAATTTGACCCTTTTGGCCTTCCATAGACGCCAAGCCGCATGCTTCTTTAACACAGGTGAACCATTATTTCTGAATAATTTAAAATTATTTCATTAGAGAAATAAAAAAAAAAATCGAAATATTACTATTGTACCGATTGTTATAATTAGAGGTTTTTATTATTATTAAATTAATGCTTGAGTCATATTTAGTTAAATAATATTTTTAATGTTTGCTTTAAAGTTTCAAGGTAAACTATCCACTTTCAAATAATTTAACATTTAGCCTATTTCAATAAAACTATTTTTAGTTATTGCAATATTTAAGTTTAAGTCTGGAGGAAATTAATAAATAATAATAACAAACATGGTGTAGCCACTGGATGCCTGTTTGATTGTATGTATTCCCTATTGCTGAGAACAGTGTTTTCAGAAATAATTGTAACATTTTAGTTGGATATTCAGGCTGTTTGGAAGATTCTATGCCCTTTTGTTATTTTATTTATTTATTTATGTTTTGACAGAACAAGTGTGAAGATTTGTACAACCATTTAGGTTTTTATTTTTTTATTTTTTTCACATGGAAAGTGCCACAAAACTCATTGTTCCATCAGATTCCTAAAAAGTAAATAATAATAATAATTATTATAATTCAAATATAATTTTTGTCACTTCTCTGGGTTATTCCAGATGCTGGCTTTTACAAGTGAGATCTTCCAGGAACCACTTTAATGTTAACAGAGCTTACAATAACCCTTTTTTAAAATGGGAGTTCCTCCAGGAACCTCCAGAGCACTTTGAGGTCTCAGTGTAATGAAAGGGTGACTCCAGAACCTCAGAACTGGGAACAAAGTTCAAGGATCCCATGAGTTCCTGCATGAACTGCAAAGACTATAATGGTTCCTCCAGGAACCCTATTATGAGAAAAAGAGCTTTGAGGCACTTAAAATACATTTTAAGGTTCCTGGAGTACTCAAAAGGATACCTGAGGCACTTGACATTGAGGCACAGTTTTTACAGTGACATTCATGAGTCAAAAAAATAATGAAAATAATTACACACCCTAAAATTGTGTATTTAAATTACATATAAAATTTCCATTCATGGATTAGTTTTAATAAAAACTAATTAACTTAATGGGATGAATGTGTCAGTCAAACATAAAATGGTTAAGAAACAGGCAAGATTTTCATACTCAAAAAAACATCATGGCTTATTTTATGATTACCTATTTGCATCTTTTTTATTTTCAAGTATCCTCAAGTAATTCATTTAAAAAAAAAAGTTTTTGAAAACATCTGTGAAAAGACAACGTTTGATGAATATTCAAACAAAAATATGTATGCAAGTGTTCATCTTGTCATGCAGCACCAGCAGTGTCATCTTCCAGGAGCGGCTTGTGAAGTTCTGGATCCTCCACCGACTGCAAAACCACAAACACACATGAACACACACAGCAGCTCTCTGAAACTCTCATGATCACAGTGGATTTGACTGATTGATTGTTGTAATAGTGCTGATGATTCAGTACCTTAATCATTACCTGGCTGAGATTTTTGTAGTAAACACAGGGCTCCAAGTTACTCTTTTTCTTATGAGCAAACCGGACATTATTAGATGAATAATAATATTCTTTGTATATATGGGAATTTTGTAATATTCCCATTGCCAGGTCCATTGAATACAGCACAGCAGCTGTGATAGCCAGTGCAGCACTGACCACATTCAGAGCCACTGTGATGACCAGCTGCAAAACATAAACAATATATATTGCTGGGGTTTAAGGATAAATAAATAAAATCAAAAACTTTTGATTTACGCCTACCAGCCTGGGATGGGGAAATGTCACTGCAAGAACACACACAATTCCAACAACAAGGAACTAAAAGGCAAATCGAAAAAATAAAAACATTGGTTCCATGCCAACATGCTTCTTCAGATTGAAAGTGTATATACAAATCACCAGATTTCACTTTATTCCACCTCATTAGGATTTTGATAAATCATAGGACATTTGAAAATACAAAAATAAAGACATTAATGTATTGTGTTCTCCAAATCAGGGCAATGTCATAAATAATTCACTTTTTAAATGCACTCACTCATTGTACTAAATTAACTCATTTAGAAACATAATAATGATGATGAGAATGTGTAACAACTCTTACCGCACCGCCGATCCAAAAAGCAAATACGAAGCCGAAACAACCCATCGTGATATTCATGACATCAACTATTATCTGTACAGTCATTACAGTCTGAACAATATTTGTAACAGTTTTACAGATGACAAAACACATAGTATAAACCATTAATAAAGCTAATAATATCAAAAAGATCTTAGTATCCGACTCATCCCAAGTGCTGTGTGAGTTTCTGTCGGCTTTGCATCCATATCCTAAAATACATACACATTTGACTGTCACATTAAGTAAAATCTATGAGCCATTTGCTCCTTAATTTTAAAGGAATGGTTTTCTTAAAAATGACAATTTGCTGAAATTGTACTCAACTTCAGGTCATCTAAGATGTAGATGAGTTCGTTTCTTCATCAGGACAGAACAGATCACATTTGTAGACATTTTGCAGAGTTTATTAGTAGATTCTAAACAGCTGATAAAAACATCACAGTAATACCAAAGTGATCCACACGACTCCAGTCCATCAATAAACATCTTGTTAAGTGAAAAGCTGCAAAGTTTAAAGGGATAGTTCACCCAAAAATCTAAATTATGTCATTAATAACTTATCCTCATGTTGTTCCAAAACCATAAGAACTCTGTTTATCTTCGGAACACATTTTAAGATATTTTAGATTTAGTCAGAGAGCTCTCAGTCCCTCCGTTGAAACTGTGGTATACTGTCCATGTCCAGAAAGGTAAGAAAAACATCATCAAAGTAGTCCATGTGACATCAGAGGGTCCGTTAGACTTTTTTGAAGCATCGAAAAAAAAAATTGGTCCAATTTTTTATTCAGCATTGTCTTCTCTTCCGTGTCTGTTGTGAGAGAGCTCAAAACAAAGCAGTTTGTGATATCTGGTTCGCGAACGAATCATTCGATGTAACCAGATCTTTTTGAACCAGTTCACCAAATCGAACTGAATCGTTTTAAGCGGTTCGCGTCTCCAATACGCAAATTACTTAAGCTGTTAACTTTTTTAATGTGGCTGACACTCCATCTGAGCTCAAACAAACCAATATCCCGGAGTAATTTAGAATATTTATACTACCCGTAGTTTTTGCTATTTATGGACCAAAATGTATTTTCGATGCTTCAAAATATTCTAACTGACCCTCTGATGTCACATGGACTACTTTGATGATTTTTTTCGAACCTTTCTGGACATGGACAGTATACCGTACACACAGCTTCAATGGAGGGACTGAGAGCTCTCAGACTAAATTTAAAATATCTTAAACTGTGTTCTGAAGATAAAAGGAGGTTTTACGGGTTTGGAACGACATTTGTCTGAACTAACCCTATAACTGTAAAATGTCTCTTAATACTGCCAAATTACCAGTCCAAAATTCATAATGACACTTTCTCCTGTGACAAAAAGCCCCGTTATCCTCTTACATCACAAATGATCAACAGTTTTAAGTAAAAACTAACGTATTTCTCACAAACACACAGCTTTTCACTTCATAAGAAATTAATTGTTAGACTGGGGTGGTGTGGATTGTTGTGATGTTTTTATCAGCTGTTTGGACTTTCATTCTGACACCAATTCATTGCAGAGGATCCACTGGTGAGCATGTGATTTAACAATAACCAGTGCTTTAATTGGGCCGGTACAGTACCACCACTTCCAAATAGCTCTTGAGCGTACCGCCACCTCTCCATGCGCCCAGAACGTGCTTTTAGCGTACCGTTACGCTCATCTGGACATCTGTTTTAATAGAGGTTTTAATAATTTGCCTGCGCTGCCGCTTTTCAGAGCGCCCTTTACAATGCACGCTTCCTAATTCTTCCTAGTTCGGAGTATGGAGTGTGAATCATTTTAGTCAGTTCGGGAGTTCGGAGCAGCTTCGTGGATCATTTGAGTCAGGTCGGGAGTTTGGAGTGGGTTCTCGAATCATTTGAGACACTTTGGGGATCGCAAATCATTTGAGTCAGTTTGGGAGTTCGGAGCGACTTTGGGGATCATTTGAATCAATTCGAGAGTTCGTAGCGGGTTTGCGAATCATTTGAGTCAATTTGGGAGTTCAAAGCGGGTTCGCGAATCATTTGAGTCAGTTTGGTGAACACGAATCATTTGAGTCAGTTCGGGAGTTCGTAGCGGATTCGCGAATCATTTGAGTCAGTTCGGGAGTTCAAAGGGGGTTCGCGAATCATTTGAGTCAGTTTGGGGATCGCGAATCATTTAAATCAATTCGGGAGATCGGAGTGGGATCGCGAATCATTTGAATCAGTTCGGGGAACGCGAATCATTTGAATCAGTTCGGGAGTTCGTAGCAGGTTCGCGAATCATTTGAGTCAGTTTGGGGATTGCGACTCATTTGAATCAGTTTGGGAGTTCGGAGTGGGTTCGCGAATCATTTGAGTCAGTTTGGGAGTTTAAATGCAGTAATGCAATAGCTCTTTCTAAGGGTATTTTTCCAAAATTCTTTTGCACATTTTATTTATGTTCAGTAGTTCTTTCTAGATCAAACAAATCCATAAACTAATAAAAGGATTTATATGTTGACTGCTGTATATAAAAACCCTTCAATATAGTTGTTGTTACCTCAGGAGATGAGGGGAGTCATCCAAAAAAAAAGAAAAGAAACAAAGGAAAAGAAAAGAAAAAAAAATGGCTATAATAGAGTACCGGCACCTCTTTTGGGCCACTTAAAGCACTGACAATAACTTTCTCCAAATCTGTTCTGATGTAGAAACAGTCTCTTCTACATCTTCGATGGTCTGAAGGTGAGTATATTTTTAGCAAATTTTTGCTGAACTAGGCCTATTAATTTAAGGTGATGGTGATAGCAGTAAGTCCCTCACCTGAGTCAATGCAAGAGTCATGCCACAACTGTGACCAAACGGAAGTGAATATTTGCTTTTTCCAATGGTAGATTCTGATGTTGTGTTCTCCACCAACTGCGAAACCACAAACAAACATGAACACAGTCATAATCCAAGTAGAGAAAAGATACCTATAAAGATAACTAGACAGCCTTCACACCAGCAGATTGTAAAGTTCTGTTAATTATAACCACAATACTGTACCTTTGCCCTCCCACCCTTCTTGAACAAAGATTTTATGGTTAAAACACAGAAACTGAGAGCCACACAGAGCTGAAGAACTGGCATCACCTAGAGAAAAAGTGGGTGAATTTATAAATTGCACATAGACGGGGAATTTTTATATTAATACACTCATATTAATTTCATAAAATTAAATAAACATGAAAATAAAGAGGAATGTCTTACAATACTGCTGGGCGAATTGTTAACAATAAAGAAGATGATGCCAAAAAGTCCCAACACAAGATTCATGACTGCAACTACTATCTGTAGACTCTATGGAATAAGAGAACAATATTTGACTTCCAGCTTTGAAACTTGAAATGCAAAATTAAGAGTACATATATGGGAATGTACGTAAATCTGATTTATTTATTTTGAATGACATCAAGATTTTAATCAATGCAACTCTCTCTCTCACCCCAATTACTCTCTGGGTATCTGTCAGCTTCTCTTCCATTTCCGGAGATGCAAAACACACTGGACCGTAGCACAGAGAACTCAGAATGTGACACAGTAGGGGCCATCTGCTCTTTGGGTTTGAGGTGGCAGTGAAGACCATCAAAACCTCACCTTGAGACACTGTCGGAGTCATGCTTCAACCTTCAACCTTCCTACATGACAAAAGAAACAAGTAGGACTCATGCATCAGAAAATCACAATGACAAAAATTAAATGTTTCTTAGTCTTGTGAATTCATAAGTTTGCTTTCCCCTCCCAAACAAGTTCTATGCATAATTATTTGAAACAACATTGCTGGCAAGTCAGACTACATTGATGATTCAAGAGGAAGTGAACTTTCACCTGTGCACATTTGTTATTAGAGCAACTGGTTGCGATTCTAGTCACACTTTATTTTTAACTTTTAAAATGGTTCTTACTTTTTCAATAGCATGTGAAATTTATTTAGACTCACCTTATGAGTAATTGTATATATGTAAATTAGTTTGTTTGCTTGGTAGTGTTATAAGACACAAGTTGCCAGATCAGGGTGCTGACCCACCAAAGACTGTCCGATTAGAGACGAAATGAAGATGCACTTTTCTGGAAATAACCCATTTATTGTCACCACTCAACAGATGGTTTGGTCGTGGTTGTGGTTTTTCTACAAAAATATAAACCAAAGACATAAACATAAATATACATAATAAACATGATAATAGTAAAAATAAATTATAACAAACTGGCAATAACACAGCACAGTAAATTAAACTTGATAATTAAACATCAATATGAACATTATTAGCAAAAAGAAATGTAGAATACAAGGCAGGCTGTAATTCTTATATTATAAGCAGCGCACATTTGTAACTTGACACCCTATTAGAGCCGGGACGCTTATGAAGCGCCACTCTGAGCTACGAGAGCGCATGCGCTTAGAAAGTTATATTTTAACAGTATACTCGTTAGATATAAAGAAATGCAGCGAACCCTGTTTCAAACGGGAACTTAACTTGTAACTATAACAACATATGTTACTCTAGCATTCACCAGATATGTATATAAGCATACAAACAACGGGTTACAATGTTTACAATGTTACACGCGAATTATAAATGCACGCATACACATAGACATCGTTACCTCACGGACATATTAACCTGTATACAGACGTGAATAAATCTCTCATCGACTATATAATAAGCTATTCAAACTTACTTTTGCATTCACACACAACACTTTGTCCAAAAGGCGATCTTTAAACAGTCCAGAAACAATGATAATGAAGAAACTTAAGGCTTTGACCTGTATCCCCCTGCACTGATCTTCAGTCACTGTGAGGGCGGGGGGAATCACGTGGTCAAGGTTTCTGGACGCTAATTCGCTCAGGTGAAGTGGTCTGTGTATGTGCATGTCTCAACATGTAGAAGGAGAGATTTAAATACAGTTAGAAAAATAGAAACCCATAGCCTTTTTTACAGCCGCCCCCAGATTTCCATAAGGAAATATGTACTTATACGAAAAGGCTTATTTTATTGGTTGGATTTACAATTACTTTAATCAGGAATGGCAGGTAATTGTATAAGGCGTGCGACTGGTCTAGTGTAAGCCCTATCTCCCACTTGAACTTTGGCTGTCCTCACTCTGGTGTCAGCTCCAGGGTATACTTCTGACACCTTCCCTACGGGCCAGAGAGCTCTGGGTAGTTGCGGGTCAATGATCAGCACCGCAGTGCCAACCTGGATGTCTGGAGTATCCCTTTGCCATTTTTGACGACCTTGAAGACCAGGGAGGTAGAATTTGACATAATGTCTCCAAAATTGGTCCGCAAGAATTTGGCTGTGGCGCCATCGACGCCGACTGATCAGTTCCGACTGTGGGTATACTGTCAGGGGGAGTGATGCATCCGGCCGCCCCATTAGAAAGCAATTTGGAGTAATAGGGTCAGGATCTGAAGCATTACATGATGTATATCCCAGTGGTTTGGAATTCAAAATTCCCTCAATCTCTACCAGCACGGTTTGAAGAACCTCAAAGGTTACTGATTGAGTTCCTAGAGTAACCATCAGTGCGTTTTTCAAAGAGCGAATTTCTCGCTCCCAACAGCCTCCAAAGTGTGGTGAATTTGGTGGATTGAATTGGAATTTGATCTGCTGTTTGGCCAATTGTCTCTGCAGATCTGGGCCAAGAGCTGTAAAGGCTTCCCTTAGCTCTCTCTCACCTCCTCTGAAGTTCGTGCCTTGGTCTGAAAGAAGTTCATGGGGTTTTCCCCGTCTAGCTGTGAACCGCCTGAGAGCCATAAGGAAGGAGTCAGTTTCCAGACTGTGGAGGATGTCGATGTAGACTGCTCTAGTGGTGAGGCATTTGAATATTATTCCCCATTTCTTCCCACTGCGCCGACCTGTTCTAATAGTGTAAGGACCGAAGCAGTCCACGCCAGTGGAGTAAAAGGCGGGCTTGAAAAGACGCAGTCTTGCTGGGGGAAGGTCTGCCATTTTAGGCACCTCTGGTTTGTTCCTCCATCTCTGACACTGCACACACTCTCGTTGCAAACGCTTGATAGCCTCTCTTCCACGCAGAACCCAGTACTTACGGCGGAGTTCAGCGAACACCCTCTCAGGACCTGGATGACAAAGTTTTGAATCACAATTTTGGATGATAAGTTTCGTGATTGGGTGTCTTGGATCCAGTACAATAGGGTGCATGTTGTTGGGCTCCAGGTAGGGACTATGTCGTAAACGTCCACCGATTCGGATTAATTGGGATTCTCCATCAAGTTCTGGGGCTAATGCTCTTAGTCTGCTGTTGCACGCAAGTGGTTTACCAGTCCTCAGTTGCTCTAAGTCTGATGGAAAACATTCCTGCTGTGCTTGCTGCAGAACACAAATCTCAGCTCTTCTGTAGTCACTAGCTGTGGGATTACTATCAGTAGACCCTTGAAGAGCTATGGACTCGATTAGTTCCTCGAGAGTCTTAAACTGACTGAAATCAGAATATGTGAAACATACTAGAGTGCAGGTACCAACCTTACGAAGCTCATTATTGTCTAGCTCCTTTGAAGTGGGGCATTCCGGCCACAGATTAGGTGGATTTTTCAGGAAGAGTGGTCCTTGGTACCAGTGACTTTCTGGGCCAAGCTCACAAAGACTCCTTCCCCGAGTGATGTCATCAGCTGGATTGTTTGCGGAGGGTACATATCTCCAGCTGTGTTTCTCTGTGAGATCCTGGATCTCTGCAACCCGAGTCCCCACAAATACTTTGAACCGGCATGAATCAGATTGTAACCATGTGAGGACGGTGGTAGAGTCAGTCCACAAGATCGTTTGGCGTATGGGTAGGTTCAACTCGGTTTGGAGTACTTTGGCAAGTTGAGCTCCAGTCAGTGCAGCGCATAATTCCAGTCGTGGAACAGACTGTTGTTTTTTTGGTGCTACACGGGATCTGGCTGTTAGGAAAGCCACCTCTGTTTGCCCATGTTGGTCCTCTGTTCGAAGATATGCCACGGAGCCATATGCACGTTCAGAGGCATCACAGAAAACATGAATGTCTCTTAGGCTCGTTGCTGTGTCTTTGATGGGGCTACAGTAACACCGAGGAAGAACAATATTTTGTAGGGCTGGTAGCTCCTCCTCCCACTTAGTCCAGGCTTGTAACAGATCTGCAGGCAAGTGTGGATCATCCCAATCCCGTTTTTTATCCCACAGATGTTGTACAATGATCTTGGCGCGAGTGGTATACGGGATGAGGTAACCTAATGGGTCGTACTGGCTGGCCAGCACTTTATATATGTTGCGCATGGTGGTCTCACAACTGTCCTTAGCACGGTATTTGTAGGAGAGTGTATCAGACTGATGGTTCCAGAGGAGCCCCAAGGTTGATTCATGGATGTCCGTACGGCCTTGCGAAATCCAGAGTTCTGCACTGTCTGATATAGTGTCGTGGGGCAGGTGACTTATCGTTGAAGGGGCATTGCTGGACCACTGCCTCAACTCAAAGCCTCCATCTGCCAGCAGGGTCCTGATTCTGTCAACAAAGCATTTTGCCTCTTCTGCTGAAGTGAAGCTTTGTAAGCAGTTATCTACATAAAAGGATTTCAGCACAGAATTACGGACATCATCTCCTGGCTGGCTATGATCAATGGCATGTTTCTGGAGTGCAAAGACGGCGCAGCAGGGGCTGCAAGTGGTGCCGAAAGGAAGGACTTGCCATTCGTACACACTGGGTAGTTCTTGTGCATTTAGGTCTCTCCAGAGGAAGCGCAATAGTGGTTTGTCTTCTGGGAGCAGCCTAACTTGGTGGAACATCCCCTTGATGTCACTGCTAACTGCCACGGAATGTTCCCTGAATCTGAGTAGCACCGCAAGTAGAGATGGCCCCAACACTGGTCCTGGGAGCAGAAGCTCATTGAGGTTTTGTCCATGATATTGGAACGAGCAGTTGAAAACTATCCTGTTTTTCCCATTGTGATGCACCATGTGGTGTGGGATGTACCAGGAGCCAAATGTGTCTGTTACAGCATCTTGAGGTAAATTGTTAACATATCCTGCTTGTACCAGTTTTGCAATCTCTTTGGTATAAGTGGCTGCTTGCTGGGGATTTTTGGCTAGTCTCCTTTCAGTGGCCCTCAGCTGCGACAAGACGGCTTCTTTTGGTGCTTTCAGTTCAGGCATGTTCTTGACACGCAGGAGAGGGGTTGCATATCGTTTGACGCCCTCCACTTCAACCCTTACTGTCTTCCTTTCAAGAAGCTCCACTGCCTCTTGGTCCTGTTTGGATCTGAGACACATCTTTTCGTTACGCCAGGGTAGTAAGTCCATCTGCCATAATTTCTCTACTTGCCTGTAGAGATCAGCTTCCGGGAATGAGACTGCAGTAAAGAGACAGTGTTGTTCAGTCATGTCCTTCCGTAAGTGTTGGATCGGACCCTGTAATGTCCAGCCAAGTCGTGTCTTTATGGCAGCTGGTCCCCCTGGTGGTCCTCGCCTAACTGGTTCCACAGGAGTGATTAGATGGAGATAATCTGAACCAATGAGCAACACAGGACAGACCGCTTCAAAGTTATGCAGTGGAAGTCCTTTAAGGTGCTGATATCTCTCCCTCAGAGTCTTCACTGGGTGTGAATGTTCTGCTAAGCTTAACTGTTGAGCAGTGAAAGCACCTTTGATGTAATACCTTTTAGTCGGCTGAGCAATTGGTGAGATCACAAATGAGACTGCTGCTCCTCTGAGCACTTGTAGCTCCTGCCTGATTGTTCTGAGTGGGAGATCTTCAGGGTGACCTTTGAGGCCTAACTGCTGTGCTGCACTGTGAAGGAGGATAGTTCTTTCCGATCCATCATCCTGGATTGCGTATGCGTTCAACCTTTTCTTGCCATTTCTGAGAATCACTTTGCTGATTTTAAGTAGAACCTTCCTGCTGGTAGGCGGTTTATGAATCAGGAGAATCTCATTCATGGTATTGAATAGACAGCTGTTGGTATCAGCAGTTTCATCCTTAACAAACTTTGGATTCTCTGGCTTACCGACACTGATGTCATGCAGAACCATAAGGTGTCGACTGCTGCACTGTCTGCAGCGCATCTTCAGGTTACATTCTGCAGACTTGTGAGTTCTGCCACAACGCCAGCATCTATTATTGTCTTTGACCCAGCTTTGTTTTTGCTCCTTAGTAAGCCGTTTGAAGTTGCTGCAGTTGTTAAGGGAGTGCTTACTGTTGTCACAGTAGGGGCAGTAGGGCCTCAGAGAACTGGTAGATGGTGGAGTAGATAGTGTAGACTCAGAATTAACCTTCTCAGTACCCAGAAAAATTGTGGTGCCTTTAGTGGCTGGCTTAGAGTCTCTGAAAGTCTCTCGTGTTCGTGTTGAGGGTCCTTTGCGTTGATTGCTTACGAACCTTGTAGTGTCCTCTTGAACTTCAATTTCGAACTCCAGCCATTCTGCAAGATCCAGAAGAGTAGGGATGGGTACACGATGTGGATGTGCAAACCTCCGAAACCCTGATCTCAGGTCGTGGGGAAGCTTTCCAAGCAGCCGAGACACATGAGAACCACATTGTAACTCGTGAGCGCCCTTCCTGCCTAACTGCTCCAGCATGCCAACTAGTGAACGGACTTTAAGAGCGAAAAGACGAAATGCCTTTTGATCTCCACTAGCTATGCTTGGGCCATCCATTAACTCGGCAATGCGCTGGAGAGCCAGTTGATGTGGCTGGCCATACTGTTGGTCTAAAGCGGCCATTGTTCTTGTGTAAGGATGTTGAGAATGACAGTATGAGTCAGCAATTAGTAAAGCCTCCTCTAACTTCAGATGGTCCATCAGTATCTGAAATTTGAATCTTTCTGTTGTATTAGCTGGGAGGACATTCTCCAGAGCAATTTTCAGCCGCGAGAACTCTCTTGGGTTGGGATGTATGAAGTCAGGGATCGTAGGAGTTGGACCTCGATACATCAGTTCTTGCTCAGGCGGAGGTGATGGAGTAAGTGAGCGGCATTGTATTTGTGGATGCCTGGCAGTGTCTTGAGAGTCCCTATATGGAGAATTAGATGGGTCCTCTCCATGGGAATATTGCACGTCGGATCTCTGACCCGTTTGTGGCATATAATTGTAGGAGGCACTCTGTTTTGTAAGGGGGGCGGATACTGGAGTTGAGCTTTGAAACTTGTTTTGAGTCTGATGCTCCATTTGTAGCCTAATGCGTTGAGCTGGTACAGGTTTGCTTCCCATTTCCACAGAATGTGCCTGTGGCTGGACACGTGGTGCAGGTATAGGACGACTGGAGCTATGCTTCCTTGGAAGGGCAACAGGTGAAGGTGGCTGATTTCCTGGACGTTGTTGATCCATTTGAATTTGTAGCTGCTTCATCTGTTGCTTGAGCTGAGAAAGCTCCTTTATGTATTGGTCATTTGCGTTCCGGAATGTGTTTCTTTCCTGCTGTATCATTTGCAGGGCTATGCGGAGATCCTTATTCTCTCTCCTTATGATCTCTGATGCAGAATCATACTCGTCACCAGACCAATGTAGCGGACTGTCTACTTCATAACCTGGTAACAATGGAGTAAAGCCACTTGCGCCTTCTTCTGCTTCGTCGCCTTCAGCCAGTCTGCTTGAATGTACGAGTGGTGACATGGGTTGTGTATCATGCTTAGGGAGGGTGAATCCAGTGAGATCATACTCATCATAACGTGCGGGAAGGACAGTTTTCCTCCTGACTCGCACAGTTGGCTCATCCTCTTCATGTTGTGACATCTTCTATCTCTTTGGCAAGTCCAGGATCCGGCTCGAAGGACCATGTAAATTAGTTTGTTTGCTTGGTAGTGTTATAAGACACAAGTTGCCAGATCAGGGTGCTGACCCACCAAAGACTGTCCGATTAGAGACGAAATGAAGATGCACTTTTCTGGAAATAACCCATTTATTGTCACCACTCAACAGATGGTTTGGTCGTGGTTGTGGTTTTTCTACAAAAATATAAACCAAAGACATAAACATAAATATACATAATAAACATGATAATAGTAAAAATAAATTATAACAAACTGGCAATAACACAGCACAGTAAATTAAACTTGATAATTAAACATCAATATGAACATTATTAGCAAAAAGAAATGTAGAATACAAGGCAGGCTGTAATTCTTATATTATAAGCAGCGCACATTTGTAACTTGACACCCTATTAGAGCCGGGACGCTTATGAAGCGCCACTCTGAGCTACGAGAGCGCATGCGCTTAGAAAGTTATATTTTAACAGTATACTCGTTAGATATAAAGAAATGCAGCGAACCCTGTTTCAAACGGGAACTTAACTTGTAACTATAACAACATATGTTACTCTAGCATTCACCAGATATGTATATAAGCATACAAACAACGGGTTACAATGTTTACAATGTTACACGCGAATTATAAATGCACGCATACACATAGACATCGTTACCTCACGGACATATTAACCTGTATACAGACGTGAATAAATCTCTCATCGACTATATAATAAGCTATTCAAACTTACTTTTGCATTCACACACAACACTTTGTCCAAAAGGCGATCTTTAAACAGTCCAGAAACAATGATAATGAAGAAACTTAAGGCTTTGACCTGTATCCCCCTGCACTGATCTTCAGTCACTGTGAGGGCGGGGGGAATCACGTGGTCAAGGTTTCTGGACGCTAATTCGCTCAGGTGAAGTGGTCTGTGTATGTGCATGTCTCAACATGTAGAAGGAGAGATTTAAATACAGTTAGAAAAATAGAAACCCATAGCCTTTTTTACAATATATTTTACTTTCCAGTTAGATACTATACTCCTCCCTGATTTGTTGAAGGTGGGTCTGTTTTGTCTCTGGTTCCTGTCAGTGTTTTATGTTTCCTTGTTGCTCCACTTAAGATATTATAAGAACCCAAGTGTAAAGAACAGGAATTACAGGATATCATTGAATACAAGCTATATAAGCACAACATTTAAGACCATCTGACATGTATCTTAATGAAACATATGAAACAGAGGCACATCAAGTAACCAAGTCAGCACAGTTTTCAGTAAAGCTTCGTAATGTTGAAAAAAATAAAAAGATCAAATTCAGCTTCACTTTCTAAATCACGTGAGCGTTTCGCTGCATGCGTGTCTCACATTTCCTCTTGCCTACGTCGGCAGTGGCTGGTTTTCCGATGGTTGGTTGAATTGTGAATTGTGAAAATTACGTTGGCATTGTTGGCTTTTTATGTGGCTGGTTGAAATGTGAAATGTGAAGAGTGTAGGCTATGTTGTACTTTTTTGGGTAATTCAGTGAACTTTTCATTGGTCTTTTCTTCGGGGTTTTTTTTTTTTTTTTTAGAGAGAGAGAGAGAGAGAGATGGAAGGAAAATATAAAAAATATAGCTAAAATATAGGTGATATAAATGTTTGTAAGTGTTGAGTTCCCCCTAAAACTTTGAACTCGCACGCAAAACATTTGCGATCAGAAGAAACTAAATTTTTGCTCGAAAAATGATTGAAATCGGTTTTCCTTCCAGCTTTTAATTATTTCAGTCACACAAAATATATCTCGGGTGCACAAAAGTTTTGCGACAGAACGGAGAGCATTCACATATTTTTTGCTGCCAGCTAGAAGAATGTTCCCATCTATATTTAAGCACATTTTAATTATGAAAATATGCATTCAAGTTCCAGGCTCGATGGCTGTTGTAAGTCATATGAGGCAGCAGACGGCGGTGTTGATGCTCCGAGGCTTTGGATCTTTTCACTGTGTAGTCAGAGCTTTAGACATCATTTCTCCACCCCATGCAAAACCAGTCCTGGGTTTACTGTAAGTTATTTAAAAAGGGAAATCCCCACACAACAACTTTAGGCATGTTTAATGGACATGCTATTGTAACTTTGGGTTTTCAGCTGCTAGTACTGAATCATAGCCTACTGAAAAATATAATAAAATATCTGCTTCACATTTTAGAGTAAAAGAAGATATTTTGAAGTTCTTATCTGTATAAACATGTCAGAGGTTGCTGACTGTTGAAAATACATAAAAAGTGTTTATGCCAAAGTGCTCCGCTCATTTATTTAATTAGCCTAGCTATATAAAAACGGACAAACAAAATTGAAATGTAATAAAAGATAACATCCACTAATAGATATATATATATATATATATATATATATATATATATATATATATATATATATATATATATATATATACACATCTTACTCAAAATCTTTTGGAGTTAAAAAAAAAAAACTACTTTGCTAAAAAGAAGTTGTTGAGATTCAAGACACAATGTTTACCTTTTAGAATGGTTTCACTTTTTTAATAGCATGTGAATTTTACAGATCTTGAAACAGTTCAGGCTCACCTTAGGAGTAACTTTTTGGGGGTTACAGTGCAGACTGAAGGTTGACTCGGATCTGATCCTGATCTGTTGAAGGTGGTGCTGTTTTTGTCCCTTTCAGTGAATCTCATGTTTCTTTTTTGTTCCTTTTGAAATTTAAGGAACCTGAGTCTATAGTCAGGATGTAACTGAAGACATCATAAACTCGTTGATATTAGCAAATATTAAGCCAAAATACAGCATAAAAAGATCTCACACCTACAACTTCTTGTGAATTATTGTCTTCAGTTTTTAAGTTGAATTGAAAAAAGTTACTTTTATTTTAGTCTTATGAACCTTTTTTGATTTTTTTTTCTAATAATATTTTTTTCTGTAAACCACTTTGTATAATATTTTTATAAATAGACTTGCCTTGCCTTACCTACAGATTCATCAAAAGTAATCTGGCACAGTCTAGTTGTGAATTGTGAGGATTGTAGTGTAATGTAATTTACTTAGCAATAAGTAGTATTTAATTACTCAATAACTATTTTTCCTCCTGCTTTTTGATGAATTTTTGTAAGAAATTTCAACTGCTATAAAAAAAGTAAACATTCCTGTTTAGGAACATTTTAGTTGATAGAAATATGGCTAATTTCATGCTCAACAGCAAGGCTGGACAGAGAATATAATAAACCATAAATGAATCATGATTCAACTTCATTGCTTTGATATAAATGAAGTTGACACTTGACCTGAAAAGTTTGCAAATGACTGCTTTATATAAAAATGTTTGCTAAATAAATGTGTGGTTTTTTTCATTGTACAAAGAAAAATTTTTAGATTAAATTAAAAAAATTGAATGAAAAGGGTTGATATCAAGTGCTCCAGTCATTTATTTTAAAAAGCAGTCCCAAAGATCACAACAAAATTGAAAAAGGTAATACTCTTTACATTTAAAAGCGTTGCGGGTGCACGAGATTTGCTTGAAATCTTTTCACTACAATACTCACAGACAAAATGGCATTGCATTACAAGAACAAAGAACAACTTTGATTCTTTTCCATGTTCATCTTTTCATGCAGCACCCGCAGTGTCATCTTCCAGGAGCGGCTTGTGAAGTTCTGGATCCTCCACCGACTGCAAAACCACAAACACACATGAACACACACAGCAGCTCTCTGAAACTCTCATGATCACCGTGGATTTGACTGACTGATTGTTGTAATAGTGCTGATGATTCAGTACCTTTGCATCTTCATCATTCTTGCACAAAGCTTTTCCAGTCAAGACACAGAAACTGATGGTCACACAGAGCTGAAGGACCGACAGCACTATCATCATGATATCTAGTCCTCTGAAGATCATCTATGGGTGAGTAAAGATCAGAGTCTCAGTTTATCATAAGAAAAATCAAATCTTAGACTTTTATCCATAAAACATAACAGCTCCCCTTCAAGTTTTGGTGAGGGGGGGGGGGTGTTGGACAAATTTTGTATTTTTATTTTTTGGTAAAGTATTTTTAGAAGATGTGCAGTAACATCTTCAGAAAAGAAAGATGATCATTACCTCAATGAGGTTCCTGTATTGCAGACAGATGTCAGTTCTCCTACTAATTTCTGGGGAAGGTGTTCCATAACCGTAACCATAACCATAACCATAACCATAATCATAACTTGAATAATAAGAATTGTAGGTTTCACAGTAGTTCGTATGATCATTTGCAAGGTCCACTGAATACAGCACAACAGCAGTGATAGCCAGTGCAGCACTGACTATTTGCAAAACCATCCCGATTATCACCTGTAAAATACAAACAATATTTATAAAACTTGAAAAACTGGAACTGTCATAAACACAAATGCCTTTGATAGACACCTACCAGACAAGAATTGGGAAATCTAGCTGCAAGAATACACACGATTCCAGCAACAAGGAACTATAATAAGCAAAAGCAGACAAACAATAAAACCATCTGTGCTTTTTTTTTTTGCTTCAGATTTTCAACAAATCTAAAGAATGATACTTTGTGAGATGAAACCTCACAACACTGATTGATTTAGAAACATAAAAAAGATCAAAATGAGTCTTACCACACCACCGAGCCAATAGGGTCCCTGGGCCATTCTATACATGTTATAGTACAAGCCGACGCATGTAAACACAATCCCCACCACAATATTGAGGACTCCAATTAACATCTGCACAATCTATGGAACAACAGAACAATATTGTTAAGAATATACCAAAGTTGGCACAATCAAATTGTTGCTTTCAGTGTGGTGAGGCAAAAAATGTTTTATGTTATAAATACGTTTTTAAATAATGTTTTCAAAATGTTTCATATTGTTTGTATAAATTACATTTGGTTGCATAGCCTTAACAATTTTCTAAAGCACAACATATTTTCCTATGTTTTCGAGACCCTAAGGAAGATATATATATATAATTTTTTTTTTTTTTTTTTTTTTTTTTTTTTGGTAGATGGGGAGGAAAATTTATATTTCAGTAATTTTGAATTATCTCACAAAAGTACTGTGTTTTTTCTTATATTTCTGAGTTTAAATCTCACAATTCTGTTTTTTCCCCCACCATAAAATAAAAATAAAACATATAATGGCAAGTATATATCTCAAAATTCTGTCTTTTCTTTTCAAAATTATGAGACGGACGTAATTTCTTGTTATATGCTGCATTAAGTAGTTTAAATAAAATAAAAAGTTGATTGTGACTTTTTAACTTGACATAACTTAACCTGAAATATGAGATATGAGTTGAGAGAGAAAATAAATCTGATTTGTGATTGCATTTTCCCGTTTACCCAACACTGTGTCCCTTTAAGCAGGGGCTCTGTGGCTTCATAACATTTAGGTGTTTAAAAAAAATATTATACATTGTGCACTGGCATAATATGACTGTAACTAAACTGTAACACTGTAACGAAATGTTTTTTAAAGTTCTATTCCAAAATCTACCCATCCTAAAATCACAAGACCTGAACATATCAAAAAGTGTCAGACTCACTCCAAAACTTGTGTGGACGACCTTCAGTTGCCCTTTTTTGATGTCTTGGGATACAGAACAGACTGGACTGTAGCACAGAAAACCCAGAATCTTACACAGTAGGCGCCATCTGCTCTTTGGGTTTGAGGTGACGGTGATGACCGTCAAACCCTCACCTTGAGACACTGTCAGAGTCATGCTGCAGCGCTGAAAACTGACCAGTATTTCTGTATGAAACAAGAAGAAGAGCAAAGGACTCACATTTCAGAAGAATCAATATATTCATTATATAGAGTGAGAAAGAGAGAGATAGACAACATTAACACTTTTAATGAACTTGCATAATAATATAGTAGTAATAAATGTTTTATAGTATGTAAATGTAATATTCTACACAGTATAAATATGCATGATATTCTAAACAGCATTGCTAACTGATTGAAGTCTTGTCGCCTATTTTGGAGGAAACCTGCGTTATTATAATTTCTATATGGAAGTTGTGCTGCGGAATGTCTAACCACATCTTTAACATTCTTGTCTTTTAGTTTAAACTTTATTATATTATTGTTAATAATCATAAGAATGTTACCTTAAACTCAACTTGCGTGGCACGTCTGTGAGTCTCAGTACGGATGAGTGCATATAGCACGATTCTCTGGGGTTTTTGAAGGCGGAGTTTTGATTTTTCCAGGCAGTGACTTCCTCATTAACTGTAAACAAGTGAAACAGGAAAGTTGTCTACAACCACGACTTAGTTCACCATTTAGAAACTGAAGATGTAGGTTGTTAACAGTAACAACCAATGTTACTTTCCTTCACTCCTTAGTGTTGAAAATCATATGAAGGAAAGATTTTAAAAGGTTTCAGGGAGAACTCTTAAATGTAGATTGTGTAAATGAATGAATAGACATGTAAACAGGTATAGAGCGAGACTGGGTTCATACTGTACGGGTCTAATGTAATGTTTTTAAGTGGACAAAATAGCTTGAATATACACTTCTAAGTAGCAATTTTGCATAAATGTGTTAAGAAGCATTTTGGAGTCAAATGTATCCTGTTTTTATTTCTAAGTCATGGTTCAAGATGTCATGAGTGCTTCCCTTATATTTTTAAGTATACTTTATGTGCAAGTATACAAATATCAGTGTTCTAGTAGCATACTTAAGTGTACGGTTTCAATACTCCTTGGGACTTAATTGGCCCACTTTCTAGTATATAAAAGTATAACAATAGTAAACTTTGAGTACACTAGTTTACCTCTATGTTTTAAGTTTGTACTGCAATTATACTAAAAGTGAACTTCTATGTATACTGATAGTTTACTAATTTAATACTTTGCAGACTTTGAAGTATAGTTTCAGTAAACTACTAGTTTAGTAGCTTTATACTGCAAGTATACTCATAAGTTTCTTTCTTTAAGTGAACTTTAGATCATACTTTAAGTATTGAATTTTGAATTTGTATGTATTATGAATATCTGAACATACAACACATCCAAAGGAAGAACAGGGTATCTGCTTGTAAACAAAAACATTTTATTCTAGCTTCATGCATTCTTTTTTTAAACACTTTAATGTGTTTCATAAAAAATAAAGAAATAACATTTTGAACAAAAAGCTGAAAAAAGACTATGAATTGGATTCAGAATGATATTCAAAACGTAGATGGAGATGATCAACACCCCAATGCTTGACTGTTATTATTACCTCTTCATCGGTTGACATTTTATTCCATAACGTTACAGTTTTAATGCTGTTTTTTGTCAGATGATTGTGTTACATGTGTTAGTATCTGGTTTCTTTTTTTCTTCACTTGTGTTTTTTGGAAATTCTGTATAGAGGATGTGTACTAGCGCCCTCTACCGTGTAATAATGAAAACATGGATTCTAGGAATAGAAGTATAGCTCAAATATAATTAGAAGTATCAGTCAAGTATACTTAAATGTCAGTATATTTCTGAGGAGTACATAAAGCCCGTTTCTGAGAAGTGCATAAAAAGTAAACTAAAAGCATACTTTCCTATTTTATATTTAAAAGAAGTATACTAATAGTACACTCGAATAAACTTCTTTTTCGTAAGGGTTGTAGTCACTATTTACACAATGAGGTGTAAATAACTAAACATATAAATGCTGTCTAACATAATTTGTACTTAGTGTAAGCATGTATTCCTATTTGTACTTCCTCTGCCTTTTTGTTATGTCTGTTCCTCAAACCCTTGTAAGGATAAAATTGTTCTCATGTAGGTCACAAACTACAATAAAGGTTTTCTGTTTTCTAAATGTGAATTATTATTATTATTTTATTTTTTATTTTTTGCTAATTGGAAGGAAACCAATCAATGTTAATGGGGGACTCAATTTAACCCCAACACAAAAGCCGTAACAGAATTTGTATAGACTTTCCAAAACACATACGTGTCAAAACTTTGCATGCACATATAAGACCCCAAATGAGAACTGTTCACAAACATTCAAAAATAAACAAAAAGTTTAAATCAGATTGACCCCAAGTTACACACAATACTGATGCAGCTAATGCCAAGAGCTTCAAGAAGTCATTAAGTCTGTTCACCTTCCCTTCAACAATAAGCTTTACTGTTAGTGTGTTGTGGCCACGATCATAATATATATATATACACATACAGTACAGACCAAAAGTTTGGACACACCTTCTCATTCAAAGATTTCTTTTTTATTTTCATGACTATGAAAATTGTAGAGTCACACTGAAGGCATCAAGGGCTATTTGAGCAAGAAGGAGAGTAATGGGGTGCTGCGCCAGATGACCTGGCCTCCACAGTCACCGGACCTGAACCCAATCCAGATGGTTTAGGGGTGAGCTGGACCGCAGACAGAAGGCAAAAGGGCCAACAAGTGCTAAGCATCTCTCGGGGAACTCCTTCAAGATGGTTGGAAGACCATTTCAGATGACTACCTCTTGAAGCTCATCAAGAGAACGCCAAGAGTGTGCAAAGCAGTAATCAAAGCAAAAGGTGACTACTTTGAAGGACCTACAATATGACATATTTTCAATTTTTTCACACTTTTTGGTTATGTATATAATTCCATATATAATTCCACATATATATAATTGTTTTCTTTGCCCACTTTTCGTGAGCATCCTGTTGAGCAAAACCAAAAAAAAGCTAAAAAAAAAAAAAAAAAGATTTGAAACTTGTGTTTATTTTTTTAAAAGGCTTACAAAATACACACAGACATTTTTATTGATGGTTTATACTGTTTGTTACACATAATGACACACTCTTGCAGTTTAAATCTAGATTAGGGAGACATCTCTTTAACCTGGCTTACACATAACACAACACACTTATGTGTGTAAACCGGAACCTGGAACACTTCCCATAACACCTGATGTACTTGCTACATTATTAGAAGAATGACATCTATGCTAATATTAGTCTGTTTCTCTCTTATTCCGAGGTCACCGTGGCCACCAGATCCAGTCTGTATCCAGATCAGAAGGTCACTGCAGTCGCCCGGATCCAGTACGTATCCAAACCAGATGGTGGATCAGCACCTTGGACCTCTACAGCCCTGAAAGACAGCGGAGACCAGGACAACTAGAGCCCCGGATACAGATCCCCTGTAAAGACCTTGACTCAGAGGACCACCAGGACAAGACCACAGGAAACAGATGATTCTTCTGCACAATCTGACTTTGCTGCAGCCTGGAATTGAACTGCTGGATTTGTCTTGGCAGAGGAGAACTGCCCCACCACTGAGCCTGGTTTCTCCCAAGGTTCTTTTTTTTTTTTTTTTTTCATTCTGTCACCGGTGGAGTTTTGGTTCCTTGCCACTGTCACCTCTGGCTTGTTCAGCTGGGGCCACTTAATTTAAAGCGATATTGTTGACTTGATTGCAAATGATTGCACAGATACTATTTAAACTTAACTGAGATGATGACATCACTGAATTCAATGATGAACTGCCTTGAACTGTCATTTTGCATTATGGATGCACTGTTTTCCTAATTAATGTTGTTCAGTTGCTTTGACTCAATCCTTTTTGTTTGAAGCGCTATATAAATAAAGGTGACTTGACATAATGTGCCAATAACCGCGTACTTGGGAGTCAGCTGTGTGGTGACGTCGATGACACTCCGCGCCACCAGAAGGCGCTGTGGAACAATCGGCGTTTGCAGCACTTTTCCCCGCTGCTTGTTGGTGCGATGATGTAATGAAGTAAAAGAAGAGTAAAGATGGCGGAGAATAGCGGCACGGACCCTGCCGTGGAGACTAACACTGAGGAGAATGCCGCCGCTAGCGCGACTATCATTAAAGTCACCGTCAAAACACCGAAGGATAAAGAAGAAATAGCCATCGCTGAGGACTCATCTGTCGCACAGGTGATTGTTTGGCGGCTTCTTGTTGTTTGTATCACCCGGGCGTTCGTTACACCAGCGGCTAACAGCTTTAGCCGAGGAGCTAACGGCTGACGACGAACAGTCCAAAGCCGAAAATCGTCTCAGGGGATATTTAGAATGACTTCCACTTTTGCTAATACTCAATTTAGGTTAGTTTGAGCATCTTGTTAATCGTTTCTGGTCTTTCAAAACACCTGCAAAGTAAGGCTTTCTAACTAGCCGTTGTCGTTAAAGAAACGGCCTGCTCAGGCAGAAGGTTCTAGTGTGTCATCTTTGCTCGCGCGCGATCTTTCTGTTTTGCTTTATATTGTTGACTTCAAGAATATATGGATAAATTAAGTAACGAGTTAGATAACATTTTCTGTAAAGGTGGTGCAAGCAGTGTTTTTGTCAGTTCATTTGACCAGTCGCTGGTTAATGTTTACGAGATCAGTTCTAAGAAAAGAGACCGTGATGTTGCCTAAAAGTGAAGTTGATTTCACGTATAACATCATAAGCGCGTGTTTTTGTCCTCACGACAGTTTAAAGAGGAAATCTCCAAAAGATTTAAGGCAAAGCAGGACCAGTTGGTTCTGATTTTCGCCGGTAAGATCCTGAAGGATGGAGACACGCTCGGCCAGCATGGCATTAAAGACGGACTCACGGTGCACCTGGTCATCAAAACCGCACAAAAGTAAGATGACCTGCTTTTAGGGTCAAAACACTCATGGGATTTTCATATGCAAAGCCACAATGTGTTGTAGGCTGATGCCTGGGCATTTGAAATGTTTTGTCCTTGTAGGAGTTCAACTGGTAGTTCGCAGACCTCAGCCTCTTCTGGCCCTGGACCATCTCAGGGCAACACGCCTGGAACCGCTGACCCCAGCCCGGCCGGCAACCTGGGCACTCCACGGGACACTGGGCCATCCCCAACCCCGACACAGCCACCAAATATACTAGGTGAGGAATATCTTTGTTTGCTTATATTAGATGTCAGTAGGGTTGGTTATTGCTTGGGTTATTTACGATACCGGTGCCATTTTGATACTTTTAAAACAGTACTGGTCCCTAAACAGTACAAGAACCGATACTTATCAAAAAATAAAAAATAAAACAGATCCACGAAAAACTATGGATAACATTAAAGAACATTACAAAATATTTAAAATAAATCCATAGTTTTCACACACTCCTTGGATGCTCTCATTTTCCAAGCTTCCCATACTCTAAGCCAAATAAATGTATATCATGATCTGGGTCATTGTTTAATACAAAACCACACATAATGTTTCTACTGTATCTCTGTCAATCACTCTGATATTTAGTTAAAATGAGTGCTGACTGTCACTATCTTTAATCAGTTCTGTTTATGACTGTATGGTCATTCTTTATAAAGTAGCAACTATGTTGTCTTAAGCACATTAGTATTTTCACCCCAAAAAAGGGTTCTAAGCCAGTTATTTATATATTTTACTGTAATATGTCAATAGGAAATATTAGTTGACATTTCCAAACATTCATTTTGCCATTCATTTTAATAATAATTAGTGAGATTTTTGAATGGACAAGCAGATCTCTGTGTGGAGCACCGGCTGTTGTCAGACTGCTTGTGCATTCAGAAATCTCACTAAATTATTTTTATAATGAATGGCAAAATGAATGTTTGGAAATGTAAACTGATATTTCCTACTGACATACTACAGCAAGAGATATAAATAACTGGCAGAACGCCATTCTTTGTGGTCAAAATACTAACGCGTGTAAAACTTTTGCACAATAGTGTGTGTATTAAGTACGTATAATTAAATTAGTGTAATCAGGGTGTCCGCGGGGTTTTAAAAAGTATTAAAAAGTGATAAATCAAAATGGTCAAATTTAAGGCCATTAAAAGTGTTAAATGTGGTCTCAGAGGTATTATTTTTTTCCAAATTAGGTATTATTTTTTCCAGACTATCAGGTGTCTTATTCTGATTGAAATTCTATCTGCGTTCGTGTTAGTTCGTTTATATGGGCTTTAGCATATCTGGGCACATAATCAAAGATCTTCCGTCTCCGTCTCATGCTGACGTCATATTCAGTGGTCGTTCGGCATCATCTCAGAACACTGCGCGCTCAACAGAAGTGGCTGGCTTACGTTTTATTTTAGACTTGCTTCAAGGCATATCTTCAATGACTGGACAACCATCGTCGTCTTCATGGACAAATGCAAGTTTTCTAATAGCTGGGTTAACGACCGGTAGTACCGAGGTCCCGTTCAAACCCGGTTCTTGACGCATACAACGCTATGATTTCCGCGAAGCAGAAAACGAGTACGGAATCTCAAAATCCAGTCATGTAAATGAAACTTACATTTTAATATGGACAGTCATGGAATTTGTGAAAGCATAAATTAATCAAATCAAATCTCCATATGGACCAGTATCTGTAAATGTTAAGCCGCAAAAGTTGTTTGAAATATGAATCCGTGTTCTGCGCGTCTCTGTGTGAATTAATGAATGACAGAGAGGTTTATTTACTACATAGACTGAAGCGCATGACGCTTGCATTAATTTCAGCATCTGTTGTCTTCTTCTGTCAAAATAATAGAGTTAATTTAGAATTATTCATTTTCATTTTCGAAAAAGCAGAAGACATACCGGTTTCTCCGGTAGTGGGCGGAGCTAATGGGCAAATAGAAATTTCAAAATGACAAATATGCATTCATTAGGCCTAAAAGAAAATTTTTACATAAGGGCATTGTGCTAGAAATATTACTATTATTTAGTCAGTATGTGATACTGCTACCACTGTTGCAAAAAAATAAAAAACTTTATTTAAAAAAAAAATAAATCTCAATATTTCTCCCATGTTTTAATTTTAATAGCAAATACCCTTTATTTACCAAACATAAAATGTGTTTAAATTTGATAAATTAAAAGACAAATTAAATTTGGGTGAAACTTGTTTACTGTTTTTCATAATTATATAACTTGTAGAAAAACTTTAAACACAATTCTAAATAAGTATAAAGAATGGCATTGGTTTTATTTTTAGTGCTAAAAAGTTTTTTTTTTTTTTTATTAGCAAATTTTTGTGTTTTGCTTTGGTACCGAAATTGGTACCGAGAACCGTGGATTTTCACTGGTATCGGTACCGAATACTGAAATATTGGTACCGTGACAACACTAACAGGCAGGCTTATTGTTCGGTCTATCCATTTTCTCCATTGCACATTTTATGGTATTTGTTTTATTTTTATTTACTAAGTGAAATAAATGTGCAATATGCTGTCAACATCAGTCTCTAAATCTATTATTTTTTGTATGTTATATATGTCAAAATCTGTGTAAATAATAGAAAGGTCGCTGATTAACACTTGCAATTCAGTGTCGTGATGGTTTTAAAAAATATTCTGAAGGTAGTGAAAAAGGTATTAAAAAGTAGTAAATTTAACTTAAGGATTGCTGTATATACCCTGGTAATTAAAGTATGCGTTCATATGTGTTAAGGACTCGATTGTCGCTGGAGGAAACAGCTGTGATGTGATGAGCGGTGAACGGAGAGAAAACTTTACAGTAGACGAGAAACCGATTGCTCCCTCGTTACCTTTTAAACTGTTTTTATGACAAAGTATTCACAGAACTTCACAGATACAGATATTCTTACTAGTGTTGTCACGGTACCAACATTTCAGTATTCAGTACCGATACCGGTGAAAATCCATGGTTCTCTGTACCAAAGCAAAACACAAAAATATCCTAATAAAAAAAACAAAAAAAAACACTTTATCACTAAAAATAAAAACAATGCCAATTTTTTCAACAGTAGTAGCAGTAACACATACATTCTACTAAATAATAGTAATATTTCTAGCACAATGCCTTAATGTAAAAAATTTACTTTTATTTTGACGGGTTGACGTGAATACCTTTAAATTGACACTGGTTTTACTCAAATGAAACTGTAAAATGCTTGTGAAGTGACTCAGAACAGTTCTGGTGATGTTGTTTATGTATTTATGTCCAGTCTATGTAGTAAACAAACCCGCACGTCTCTGTCATTCATATTTCAACCAACTTTTGAAGCTTAATATTTACAGATACTGATCTATATGGAGTTTCAATTTGATTAATTTATGGTTAATTTTGACTAACTTTGACCAATTCCGTGACTCTCCATATTAAAATTTAAGTTTCATTTTCATGACTGCATTTTGAGATTTCGTCCACGTTTTCTGCCTTGGTAGAAATCATAGCGCTCTATGCGTCAAGAACTGGGTTGACCGGGTCCTCAGTACCAACGGTACTTAAAGAAACCTGATACCGTGACATTTTCATATTTTTAGTACCAACTTGGTACCGAAATACAGGGTTTTTGACAACACTAATTCTAACAATCTATCGATAAACACACACCTGTCCTCTGTTTGTGTTTGAGCCCATTCGTGCTGCTCCGCTGTGGTATGCAGATTGAAGAGTGAGCTGAAAGATGGGAGGACACAGGTCTGCCGTCATTTTCATTGAAATTTAAAGGGGGGGTGAAATGCTATTTCATGCATACTGAGTTTTTTACACTGTTAAAGAGTTGGATTCCCATGCTAAACATGGACAAAGTTTCAAAAATTAAGTTGTACGTTTGAAGGAGTATTTTTGTTCCCAAAATACTACTTCCAGTTTGTCACAAGTTTCCGAAAGTTTTTTTCGAGTATGGCTCTGTGTGACATTAGATGGAGCGGAATTTCCTTATATGGGTCCTAAGGCACGTCTGCCTGAAGAGCGCGCGCTCCCGTATAGCAGAGCAGAGAGAGCACAGACATTTCACTGATCAGAGCGAGAGAGCGAGTCGTTGCTGCTGCTGCTCTCGTTCAGTTTCAGCCTCGGGATCTGATTCTGGATCATAAATAAATGGCTGAATCTGACTGTTAGCCATGGTTTGTTTTGGAGGATGGCTTTTTCCTCACGGTAATGTCACAGTTAGTTTCCACATGCTCTCAACGTAAAAGCCTACTGGCGCTCGTGATTCTTTAGCTCCGCCCACACGTCACGCCTCCAGTCGGTCGTGTTTTTCTGGGGAAAATCGGTACAGACTATCTTTCTCTTATGAATATAATAAAACTAAAGACTTTTTGGAGTTATGAAGGATGCAATACTACTCTATAGGTACTCAAGATTAACAGGATATTGAGTGAAAACGAGCATTTCACCCCCCCTTTAAGGGGACTGACTCTGAGGCGATCGTGAATTTGGGTACAGTTTATGGCTTATGCTATAGTCCCGTTAAAAAGGGAAGCGACGACCCTGCTTCTTGTGTACATTTCAGAGAACCAGGACAAATATTTCAATTGATCGCTCAGGCAATTTAAGAGGCACCGAAATCTGCGTTCTGATTTGGTTCTGTGCATACCGGTTCCATAGGTACGGGTTTCGGTACCCAACCCTAGATGTCAGCCCTTTGTCTCTTTTAAATGTAATTAAATTATTTAATCTTAAACCTAAAATATAATAAATGATGCCTTGTAATTACTGATACTAAAACTAACATATTTAAGATCAAATAAATATATATAAAAAATAATAATAAAAATGCAAGGAAAACATTGACAGAATGTACATATTTCCTAACCTATTCAAACTTTAACTCATTGTCTTTTATCAATGTAATTTTACAGTGGTATTTTGTTGCAATTTTGTATTCAAGTATACTATTTTATTTTTCTAAATTAGTTTATTTTCTAGTAATAACTGTTTGAATTCAAACATTGTGAATCCTAATGTAGTATTTTTGTTCTTTGTAAGACAGTTCTGTCATTTTTTTTTTTTTTAGCTTTGGTTTGATGCTGGTTCTCCTTGTGTGTTTTCAGCTGGGTTTGGTGACCTCTCAGGCCTGTCTAACCTTGGGATGGGATCTGCCAACTTCATGGAGCTTCAGCAGCAGATGCAGCGACAGCTCATGTCCAACCCTGAGATGCTGTCTCAGATCATGGAGAACCCGCTTGTGCAGAGCATGATGTCCAACCCTGACCTGATGAGGCAGATGATAGTGGCAAATCCACAGATGCAGCAACTAATGGAGCGCAACCCAGAGATTTCACACATGCTTAACAACCCCGAGCTCATGAGACAGGTATGTTCTTGGACTTGTACTACAGAATGGAAATTTACAAGATAGTTGATTTGCTTGCAATAATAAAATGCTTAAGTTAGTGTGCAGTTATATTTGTCGTCTTTATTCCAACTTGCACCAATAAAAGGTGTGCAGTTGCTTCATTGCTGAAGGAACTGATTTGTTTTTAGTAACATTCTTTTTTTGTTTCTTAAGACAATGGAGTTGGCACGAAACCCAGCCATGATGCAAGAGATGATGCGTAACCAGGACCGCGCGCTTAGCAACCTCGAGAGTATTCCCGGGGGTTACAATGCTCTTCGGAGGATGTACACAGACATTCAAGAGCCCATGTTTAGTGCTGCACGTGAACAGGTCAGACACACTTATTGATTTGAAAAAAATATTTATTTTAATTAGAAAATAATGTAATTTTCAAGTAAAATATTACCGGATTGATCAAATTTGAAGTCAAGTCTCAACACTCATTTGAAATGGCTAACAGTAAGTGTTAGGCAGGGTTAACACCGCAAGCATTAGCTGAAGTGATGGTTTCGGCACAGAGTCTATTTCTGCTGCGCCGCTCACGCTCAATTAAAGTGACAGAGCACTTTTGATGGACAAAATAAATTTGACTTCATACAAAATGTGCTAAAAATGCACCCAATTTAACAAGAATTGGAATATGTTACAAAAGAAAATGAAGATTCAAAAATATGTATAGAATATTTACCCATTTAAAGCTTCCAGTGTGAATACTCTTGTGAGTGTGACAACGTAGTTACTCTGACATGAAGCTGACACGAAGCTCAAGCTTGCATTGTGAAACAGGCATTATATTGCATCATCTTATTTTGAACAGTTTGGAAATAACCCCTTCTCGGCATTGGGTGGAAATACTGATAACTCTGGAGTACAGCCCTCCAGGACAGAAAACCGAGAGCCCCTGCCAAATCCCTGGGGTCCCCCTGACGCTACTGCCGCCCCCACCACCACATCTGGGACCGCTACCACCACCAGCTCCACCACAAGCTCAACCACACCCAGTGTGTCCAACCCTCTGGGCATCAGCTCCTCTAGCCTTGGAAACGGTAATAGCCTTTAATGTAAACATTTGGCTTTAATTTTAAAACCAGGTCTATGATATGTGCGTGTAATAATAAATGAATGAATGAATACATTTACGTTGAACCATTGGAATATGCGTTGGCTTTTAAGTGGCACTGCACAGACCAATCGGTGTATGACATCAAAGTACCGCGAGAGCGGTTCAAAAGCACAAGGAGTCGTCTGATCTCTTAACACTTTTGCGGTTCTTTGATGTCACACACCGATTGGTCTGATGGTGATGATGCGTTTCAAGTCGAACAAGCCTAATGATTCAGTGAACCATTCATAAAAAACCATTTACTTCACTCCTGAATGAATCAGCCATTTGAACGAATCAAACCAATGAATAAATGACTCGATGAGTTAATCATTAAGGCATTTACCACCACCTACTTGCAGTTTTATTTTATTATTGAGTATCATTTCATTAAATTAATAATTTCATATTTTCATAGTAATAATAGTAAAATTAAGAAAATTAAGTATTAGTTATAGTTCACTCAACCAAAAATGACAATTCTGTCATCATTTACTCACAAGGTCCAAAAGAGTAGGATATTATGTAATAAACTTTATCAAACAAAATATTTCTTGCGGAACCTACTTTTCGTAATCTTTGTTTGATGCTTTACACAACAATGACTTTACATTATCGTTTGTGAGTAATTTCTCCAAATTTGATGTGCGATTAATTAATCACCACATCATAGTCACCACACCATGTAATTAGATGTTAAAAATAAACACACACACACACACACACACACACACACACACACACACATATATATATATATATATATATATAGTGTGTATGTATGTTTTTTTTTTTTTTTGCAGATAATGTAAGAGCACAGATTATTAAATTTGTTAATGTAAAAAAAAAAAAATCTGCATTAAAGGCTTTACATCATTTATTTATTTTACTTTATTTTATTTTCATTTTTTGTGGTTTGTTTTTAGGTATGTTCAACAGTCCTGGCATGCAGAGCCTAATGCAACAGATCTCTGAGAACCCTCAGCTAATGCAGAACATGCTCTCTGCTCCTTATATGCGCACCATGATGCAGTCACTGGCCCAGAATCCTGATATTGCCTCACAGGTTGCAAGACCATCATTCCCAAAAGTTCAAGTTACTGTGATGATCTGTTATTAATATGTTCTAAAATCTAAACATTCTTTCAGGTATTTATGAACAACCCTCTCTTTGCCGGAAATCCACAGCTACAGGATCAAATGAGACAGCAGTTACCTGTATTTCTACAGCAGGTGTGTCCAGTTAGCGTTGTTGTAGATTGTCTATGGGGTATAGGTTTTATTTACTGAATTGTTTTTCTGACACCCTTGCAGATGCAGAACCCAGAAGCCCTTTCTGTAATGACAAATCCTCGAGCCATGCGAGCCCTAATGCAGATCCAGGAGGGACTGCAAACCCTTCAAACCGAAGCCCCTGGTCTCATGCCCAGGTGCAATTCCATTTGTCAACCACTATAGAAACATGCAGGGCAAATGGATAGGATTATTTTTTTGTTAAAAAAGTCTCTTATGCTCACCAAGGCTCCATGTATTTGATCAATAATAATACATTAAATGGTGTGAAATATTTATTATTATTATAATAATAATTATTATTATAAATATTTAAAATATAATTTATTAATGTGATGCAAAGCTGAATTTTCAGTAATGTAATTTAGTTGACAGATCCCATAATCTAAATAAGCAGACTGGCACAATCTACACTTTCCTTATTAAATGTGTCTGGTCTCTTCCTAGTCTGATTCCTGGTGGGATGGCTGCTGGTATCCCTGGTGCCCCGGCTGCTGGTATCCCTGGTGCCCCACTGCCCACAGGGGTGAATGTGACTCCTGAGAACCCTCCACCCTCAGGCCAGGGCACCTCCCCAGCCCCGGCCCCGGCCCCCACCCCCACTGGAACAAACACTGCCCAGCAGCAGCTCATGCAACAGATGCTACAGATGTTTGCCGGAGGGAATGCATTGGTACTTAAGTTTTTTTGTTGTTGTTGTTCATTATAACATTATTAGTGTTACTCGTTAATTACCTATATTCTGGTGATTGGCCGAAAATCAAAACTGTCCCGGCAGTCTCATAATTAAAAAAAATATATTCTTAAATTCTCATAATAGCATAAACTGTCTTGTTTTGTGCCATTCTTTTGGCAAAGAATCTGTCAAGTGAACTGAAATGGAATGCACAATATGTCCTAGTACCCTTACGAAATTGCAAAAGGCTGTGATTTAATAGTCTGTTGTGCAAGGCGCTCACGGTCAGCGTGTGATCCACATTTTCTCATTATAAATCCCTATTTCACCAGATTTGCAATGAGACTCATTTGTGAAGCTGTTTTCACTGAAACAGCAGGTTTTCCGCCAAGATAACAGCTTAAGGGTTTCGCTATTGCAAGTGTAGAAATTAAGACAAAACTGTTGAAATTGTCCCTGTTGTAAAGTAAAATATGCTCATTACAAAATATTTTTCACTTCTACTTATTTGAGACACTATCACAACTAAAAAGATGTTTGGAGTCCAGGTACAAGTCAGTGCAGAGACTTTTTACTCCGGTCAGGTTAGACACTGAAATTGGGCTTTAGCAGACTTTTAAAATGTGCAAAATTTTCTTCTGGAAGGTCTATCACCAAATCTTGTGGGAAACACAGAGTATGTTGTGTAAATTTGATTGTGCTCACTTCTTTTCACCTTGCTTTGCAGACTCAGACTCCGGAAGTGCGTTTCCAGCAACAGCTGGAGCAGCTGAGTGCCATGGGCTTCATCAACAGGGAAGCCAACCTTCAGGCCCTCATCGCCACCGGGGGCGACATCAACGCTGCCATTGAAAGACTGCTCGGCTCCCAGCCTTCCTAATTCCATCAACTGAGAGCTTGCGAAGGGAGACAAGAAGCAAACATAGTCCTCATCACATAAGATCTGACAAGCCCTATATAGACAGAATTCCAATTACTCTAATCGTATTTTTTTTTTTTTGCCTTTTTTTTATTCTTCAATCAGTCGATCTCTGAATCATCAGCAATGAGGGTTTCAAATGTGTTCCTTTGAACAAAAAAACTAAAACAAACAAACCAGAATCGCTGTGTAATGATGTCACACTAACCCCTCATCACTAGTAAGATGGGACAAAGCTTACAATTGCTGAACCAAGATTAAATTACCATTACTTACAATTAGAACACACTCACCTGAGGCACTACTCAGTGGTTGGGGAATAAAATCCATATGCTTGATTACTGAGGCCCAGAGGTATTCTTGTCTTCTGTGAAAATGCTTGGTTTCCTTAATTTCTCCCTGTTTCTCCTAATTCATGCCTGATCAAACCAGTATTTATTGCAGAAACATAGAGCTTACCCTTTACTCCCTTTCCGCCCTCCTGAGTTGACGTTGATTTGAGCGTTCCTTGACATTTTGATGTGTTAATCGAAATCTAATAGACATGAACTTGTTGGAGCACTATAACACCTTGACTCTGATCGCTTACACTTCAGCTATTTTAGAAAGGAATGAGTTTTGGAGATGAGATTTGGAAAAGATATTCAGTCATCTCTTTTGTCGTTTGCCTTTGTGAGGAATGTACATGAATTGACCGTAAAGGCTTGTCATATGGGTAAGGTTGTAACAAAGCATCAATAAAATATTTCTCAGCTTAACAAGCAGTGGCGAATGTAGACACCATTTGTTTCAACCATATCTTTATGCTTTGACATATAACTATTCTAGTGCCTGAAACACACTTGTATTGTATACTGGATACATCAAGTTCATCTGGCAACAAAAAAAAAAACAGCAGTTATAGCATGATAGTGATGCTAGCTTCTCTCAGTGCTACCCTTCTATTGGAAATCAATTTTTGTGTGCTTTATTGTGAATTTAAAATGTTAAACTAATTTTCTTTTTTTTCTTTTTTGCACTGCATGTCCATAATCCACTCTTTATTCAACCTGAATTACATTACAGAAACCTATATTCATTGGTTTGTAGTTCCTTTTCTTACCTCTGATTTTTGTCTTAAATCCAATGTTTTTTTTTTTACTTTGCAGTGTTGGGGCTACATGAGGCCATGCAATTTAATTTTTTTTAAACATTTATGAAGTATTGCACGATCATATTCTCCTCTTACAATCACAACATTTCTGATTATTGTCTAATTAATGTGGAGGTCACACACACACAAGTCATTTGTTCTTGCTGATACATTACATAACCAATTAATTCCATGATCACAAAGCTTTACACATTATGATTGCTTTAAACAGATACAATAATATAATTTCTTGCTAATGTACTTAAGCACATGATATGAAAATTGAAAACCATAATTTTTACAATTGTGATTTCCAGGATGGGAAACATGGTGAATCCTGTAGTGACTGTTGAGTTCATTAGGCTCAGCTGTAAAATGCTTTTTTGTGGGTGCAATTTACTGTAAAAAAATGTGGGGGTCAAAGATTAAAAAGTCAAGGTTCCAAAGGGTGAAGCCAGATGTTGAAGAACTATTTTTGGTTCCTCAAAGACCCTTTCAGTGAGAAAAGAATATTTCAATAAATAAAAGAATCTTAAAAAAAAAAAAAAACTTAAATGCATTGGAAAGGTTCTATGGATGTTAAAGGTTCTTCATGTGACCATTGAACCCAATAAAGGATATTTATATTTAAGTATGCATATTTACAGTATATTGTAAACAGGTTGTGACTTCTGAGGGTGAACCGGTTTCAGATTTTAGTTCAGATATTGTGATACAGTGATAATTCCCTAACAAAGGGCTTTCTTAACTTAAGAGGTTGTTGCACTCATCTCCCAAAGGAAAGCCAAAACAAAAAGGTTGTGAAATCTCTAAAGTATTTTAGTTCTTACATACAGTTTGTAGACATTTGAACTTGGTAAAAAAAAAAAAAAAAAAAAAATCCAGTTAAAGCATACTAAGGAGACTATCGACATGATACCGCTGGAGTACTGCCATTATTTACGATATTCAATAACGCGCATATATATATATATATATATATATATATATATATATATATATATATATATATATATATATATATTGCAATTTATCATTAAAATGACAACCTTTTAATTTCTTAACCCAGCAAAAAAACAACTTTTATTTTATTTTATTAATGACCCGAAAAACAAATATATAAATCATCCATGTTACGTTCAGTTGTAATGTAGTCCACGTTTTTGTAGTTCACAAGCACTGTCGTGACACTACATTTCCCATGTACCATCAGCGCGGAAGTCAGCTGATGTTCTTGTTGGGCTGCTGGAAGTTCTTGCTATAATTTTTTGCTAACATTGAAACGTGTATTAATATTATTGGCGTTTTCCTTTAAATTATGTTGCGTCCTAAAGCATTAACACAAGTACTGAGTCAAGCAAACACCAGTGGCGTACAAAGCACGCTGTAAGTATATGAAATCCAGTCTTTGTTCGTATCCGTAGCTTTAGCTAGCAGATAAATTGGTAAACAATATTGTACGTTTATGTTAATAAAATGTTCTCTTAAATTAAAATTAGGTGATTTTGTTCAGTAATGTCGTCTTGCATATGTCGTCGTTAAATCATTATGATTATCATTATAAATCATTAACAATGTCAAATTCATACTTGCGCCTTACTTAAAAATCACGAAATATCTTTGCATAAGATTGCATAACAGATCAAATCTGTAGTTATTTTAAAGAAATACGGCATACAGATCTTTCAAGCAAATCATGACTTAAAATAAGTGTGTTAATTATTAGAAAAAGGGGAGACACTAACATCCACTTAAAACCACAAAACGCATTTTACTTTTAATGAATTAGTGTTTATTGGGCAAAAATTATTAAATTGGTTCTGAGTAATGATGTTTGCAGATGCCATTAGATATTGGTTTTAGTTTTTTTCATATATATGAAGTGGTTTTGTTATATTTTAGGTTGTTGAATAATGAAGGCTCTCTATTGGCGTATTCTGGATATGGAGACACTGATGCAAGAGTCACTGCAGCCATTGCCAGCAACATCTGGGCAGCTTACGACAAAAACGGACACCAGGCCTTTAATGAGGACAAACTGAAATTAATTCTAATGGATTGTATGGTAGGAATAAAATTGGAACAGTTGGGTTATATAGTAAATGATTGTGAATCCTGATCTTTGACATATGCAATAACATTTGCATTATACAAGATATGTAAAAATTCAGCACAGCAGGTGCTATAGAGCAAGGTGTGTCTGGATTTATAAAACATATGTGCTTCTTTTTTTTTAATTACACGATGCCAGAACTAATGCTAACATGATAAACTATAGTATTTTTCTACAATAGTTTTCTGTATAATTTGCTGTATTTTATTTGTCATTACAGGAGGGCAGGGTGGCCATTACACGGGTTGCAAACTTGTTGCTTTGCATGTATGCCAAGGAGACCGTAGGCTTTGGGATGCTTAAAGCAAAGGTGAGATTTTGTGTATATATAATAACACTTATTTACTAAGAAAAAAATTCACATGGTATGTATTTTCATGAGCAATCAAAGTAACTATTTATGTTCACAGGCTGAAGCTTTAGTGCAGTACCTTGAGGAACCACTGACACAAGTGGCAGCGTCGTAGGATGTACTTCTGTGTATTTGTGTACATTGAAACAGAAACTTCTAAAGATCTAGGCCTTTATAATATATTATCTGTGGCTTTATTTATTTGCATACTCTATATGATTGCTATATAAAATCGTGCGGCTATTAGACCCAGAATGATGCTTTGCATAAACATAAGTAATTACATTTGAACTGCATTTTCCCTTTTTATTATCTTTTCTTTATGTCTCAGTATTTTTGCAGTCAGTGTCAACAATATGAAATAAACGTTGAATACTTTTTTTGTTACATGTTGTTATTTTACCTTTAAAACCAGAACGTGATGCTTTTTATTAATTACATCTGGAATAATATTTGTTGAACCAAAAGTATAAAAAAATAAGGAATACTTTAAACGCATTTTCATTCAGTCTTAGTTTGGGGTTCCTGCATTTCTTAAAAAGGTCTTAAAGTCACACTTTTATAAATCAAAGCTGTAAAAGGTCTTAAAATCAGAGCACAAAATCTTGAATTTATAAACGGCATTAAATGTTGCATAAACTGCAAAAAATATTATGCTTTTTGTGTTTTTTGTCTTGTTTTGCAGTACAAATATCTAAGCATCCTTAAATCGAGGTACATTTACTTGAGATGCAAAAAGATAAGTATTGTTTTCTGAGAAACTGAACAAAATTGAGGTTATATTTAAAACATGAACAAATATGTGTCAATGGGGTATGAAAACTTTTTTGAGCCAGATATTTGTTTTAATCAGGCTAACTTCATTTTCATCAGTTTCTCATAAAACAAGACTTCTTATATTGTCATTTTACTTCCAAAGTAAATCTATCTTGATTTAAGAAACTTTAAACTTTGTGCTAAAAAAAAAAGGACGAAGATGTCGCTTCAGAAGGTAGGTACAGTAAAAGTAATTTCTATATTCTAGTGTTTGTGAGCAAAGGTATTCAAGCTTATTAAGAAATTAATTAAAAAGTAATGGAGATCAATTGAAAGTTGCATCTTCAAGACATTTACATTTATAGATTATACTGATGTTTTGTGTTCCATTCAAATTATTCCTTATATTCCATTTTCTTGGTCTTAAAAAGCATAAAATCTTCACAAAACTCTCTAATATTTGTGTTCAAGCAGTAATTAACCGTGAAATCCATTACTGATCTTGGGAGAGACTGCTTTAAAAGAGCGATTGGTTGCTTATGGTGTTTCACTGGCTGAACAGGTGCACTATTGCACCCAGTTTCAGATGACTGAACCTGCACTCGCCCTACCTGTCTGACCTGACTTGAGCACACCTAAAGTCACGCCCACTTCCCCCAGGTACGGCACATTTGATAGCGGAACTGCCAGGCTAACTAACAGGGCTAGTTCCTTGTACAAACAACTGAACTGTCCACCATTAAAGGTGGAGATTCATTTATATTCCTTACTGCTTTTTTACTATTTCAGCCGCTGTAGCATAGAGAAGGGGATCATATTCTTAGGTTTCCTTGGAATTGGTTGAGATTTTGACTCATGCAGCACTAATATAGATTAGTCAAGGAAGATCTGCTTACAGGATATACACTATGGGGTCTGATGAGGCCTACAACTTTGTTTTCAAAGGTAAGAATTGACACTTCCATCTCTGATGGAGCTTTGGACTCTTTTAGTTTTGTGATCTGCAATCATTAATTTCACTGTTTTGCTGATGTAGAGTATTGTTGGTATTTTCTTAAGTTATTAAAAAATAAATCAGTAATAGAGGAATATATAAAGCAATTGTGATAAGAGAAACAAGGTGCCATTTGCTTTGCATATTTTTATATTAAACAAAAAAAGTATTTATTATTATTTGGAAGTACCTTGTGCAATTTAATTCCTTCTTTTGTAAAGGTCCTATAGGGTGGTTGAAATATGATTTCCACGACCACAAGGTTTAATTTACACAAGCTTACTCTGTTAAGTTATTCAGTAAAGGAGGGGAAATAGTTGTTCCCTGTTAAAGCCCTTTGTGAATCAATGATCCGCTAGTGCATTCTTTAAATATTATCAAATCACAGAGACTGTTTAAAATGACCTGCATTTTTTGTTGGTTTCGTTATGGTTAGATTGAAGCAAAAAGAACAAGAAGTTTTAAGTAAACAATTTAAAACATGCAAGATAATGATCATTTGAAGCATTTCTTCCCAAACCTGTCCCGGAGGCCCCCCTGCCCTGCAACTTTTGTATGTCTCACTTATCGAACACACACTCACTTGTTAGTAGAGACTGCAGAACTAAACTGGGTGTGTCTGATTAGGACAGGTCCTCCTGGACAGGTTTGGGAAGCACTGATTTAAAGGGCCGTGTTTATCACCTGTGCTGGTGGATTAATCTGAAATTATATTAAAATATCAAACACTTCAATTAAAGGAATAATGGAAAAGTAAAGGGGGAAAAGAATTAAAATTAGAAAATGAAAATAGTCATGCCATCCAAGATGAATATGAGTTTGTTTCTTTATGGGTACAGATTTGGAGAAAATAGCATTGCATTACTTGCTCATCATTGGATCATCTGCTGTGAATGGGTGCCGTCAGAATGAGAGTTCAAACAGCTGATAAAAACATCACAGTAATCCACACCACTCCAGTCCATCAGTTAATGTCTTGTGAAATAAAAAGCTGCATGTTTGTAATAAACTCATCAATATAACTCATCATTTTTTAACTTCAAACTGTTGCTTCTGGCTAAAATATAAGTCCATAATATTGCTTCGTCCAGTGAAAAAGTTAATTACTATATAAAATAATACTAATAATTTGACCCTCTAGCATTAGCTCATTCTCTTTCCTTTAAATCTACATTTTAGTCCTTGTATGTATTATAAAAAATAAAAAAAATAAAAACTTGCTACATGTGCTGTATTACGCTACCAGGGATTTGTCACAGCACTTATATATTGTTGCTCTTTTGTTTGTTTGATTGCTTCTATTGTCTTCGTTGGTAAGTCACTTTGGATAAGTGTCTGCTAAATGATTAAATGTAAAAGAAAAACGCCTTGATGGATTTGTTTCTTATAAACATGCCACTTTTCACTTCACAAGATGACAAGTGATGGAGTGTTGTGGATTACTTGTGGATTATTGTGATGTTTTTTTTTTAGCTGTTTGGACTTTGTATTCTGACGGCACCCATTCACTGCAGAGCAAAATTTCTCCAAATCTCATGTACATCTTGGAAGCCTGATTGTGATAAATTTACAGGAAATGTTTATTTTGGGGTGATATATTCCTTTAAAACTCATAGGCTTCTTAAATACGCTTAGCTTTAAGATTCTAGTTTTCTAATGCTTTTTTATGTACTGCTCTCCTGACATAATAATATGATAAATGAACTACAATCCCAGAAATGTCATAATAATCAGACATGGGTGGAGTGTTGATTTGACTTTTGACGTGTTTGAGTCATTCATGTTTGCACCTGAAATAAGTTTCCATAAGGAGTGCTGTACTGAGATTTACTGTTCATCCAGTGTTGGTTTGTTTTCAACAAAAGAATATGGTGATTAGATCTGCTTCTGTCTCAAATTTTAATGAACAACAATCCTGGACAATTTCATAATGAGGATGCAGATTTGTGACTGTATAGTACATGTTGCCTCTTAATGTTGCACTTGTTATTGAAGAGTCCAAATCCAAGACATCAAATGACATCATGAGTTTGTGAATGGCTGGACTTTTAATCCACAACTAATCGTAGATTTTACACAACCGAATGTTGCTTAATACACCAAACAGAGGATTTGGTAGTTGGTAGCTTAATACACCAATGCGCACCTCCTTGTTTTGTTGCAGTGGTTCTTATTGGAGAATCTGGCGTTGGCAAGAGCAACCTGCTGTCACGGTTCACCAAGAATGAGTTTAATCTTGACAGCCGGACAACCATCGGAGTGGAGTTCAGCACAAGAACTGTGCAGCTGAACGATCTCACCATCAAAGCTCAGATCTGGGACACTGCGGGACTGGAGCGGTACCGGGCCATCACTTCTGCGTGAGTTTAACATGGTAGAATAAAGGATGGTGCTAAACAAGTAAACTTGCCCATGGTACCCCAAAAATGACAATTTTGTCAATTACACTCAGCATCACGTTTTAGTTTTTTCTTCTGTGCAACATAAAACACTTTTTCATAAAAGGCAATGGTGACCATAGTGTCATCTCAAATAAAATAATAAAAAAAAAATGTGATCTTGTTTATGACATAATGTTTTATGACAGTGTTCTGTCCACTCAAAAAAGGAAGTTACTCCAGTCATCTGATCTGATGTGATCTGTTTTCTTGTATTTCAGATATTATCGAGGAGCGGTTGGAGCTTTACTAGTCTATGACATTTCAAAGCACTTGACTTATGAAAGTATCGAGCGCTGGCTGAAGGAGCTCTATGATCACGCAGACCCTCATATTGTAGTGATGCTTGTGGGCAACAAAACGGACCTGGCAGCAGTACGAACTGTTCCAACGGAGGACGCAAAGGACTTCGCAGGTCATTACTGAAGACGGTTTATTATATTATACCAGTTTACACAAAATTCACACCCAAACTCAAAGGTCTTCATGACAAAACTTTGAAATTAGGGGTATAACGAAGAAATTATAACAAATATATTTATAATAATAATTTATTATAAAAAAAGGTATTAAAACACACATAAACTCAAAGCTTTTCACTATAGCCTGCCAAAATAAAATGTTTCTAACTTGGAGAAATTATGAAATCATATATATTATGTATTAAAATGCTTCATCTATGTTTTAATGAAACAATAATTATTATTTTGTTTATTAAAAATTAAAGGAATTATTACATTTTTGTTAGACTACATTTTAAAAGATTAACTAAATTGTTAGTTTTATAAATTGATTTGATTACCACCATTTATGATAGTAAATTTATGTTTGATATTCCAGTGTTTATATATATATATAAGTACTCCTGACAGTAAAATAAACCACTATAAACCAGTAATGAAAAAAATCAATTTTGCACTGCATTGTGTTTTAGAGTTAACGGAAATGTCAATGAATTTACAGTTTACATTTATAGTCTATTATCCAGTCAAACCAGTCTATTTTTTTTTAGTTCAGTGAAACCCCCACTGTAAGAAAAACAAAATCTGTAGAAAAATGGATAATGTCCTTGCATAAAATCACCAGTTTATTTCTTTTCATTAAACTACACAGTGCAAATCATAATTAAAATGACGGGTTCTTTTTTATAGAAAAGAATGATCTTCTGTTCATGGAAACCTCTGCTTTGGAGTCAGTAAACGTTGAGGCGGCGTTCAACACTGTGCTTACAGGTAGCTACTGTTTATTCTGAACACATAAGACCATATTTACATGTAATCAACATGTGTTTCTTGCCCTCTTGGTTTCTCCTCTTCAGTCAGGCTTGAAACAGTGTAAGCACTTTGCTTCATTATCATAATGATGCTGTTATTGTTGATCTCTTTTTTTCAGAAATCCATAAAAAGGTGAGCAGCAAAGAAGTGACCCGAGGCTCTATCAATGCTGTGACATTATCCCAGCCTAAAGGTCCAGCAGAAAATGGACAGGAGGAAAAGAAGACCTGCTGTAAGAACCTGTGAAAGAACATATCGAATAGAGGAGTTCAGCATGAACAGTAGAGTTATCATAAAGAAAGAATGAGTATGATAAAAAAAAAAAAAAAACAAAGGAAATCCATTTCATTAACTGACAGCCGTATTTGTATTGTTAAATATTATGTAACAATTAAAAGGCATTTTAATGTTTTTCAGGTTTGACAAGGATTAATGTCAGTTTTAATTAATTTAAATGTTAAATGTTCCCTCTCAGTACGAGATTTTTGTTTGTATTATTTATGAAATGTCATGCCAAACCTTTCTCTCTCTCTCTTTTTTTTAACTTACATTTATTCACTTAACAAAATGTTTTGACCTTAGAGACTTACAAATGAGAAATACAGCAAGCTTTTCATCTTACTCAAGTTATTGAGATCAACAGATGCTGGACAAATAACCTTATCACTTTAATAAGCATAAGATGGAGGAAAGAACTTTTATTTTATTTTATTTACATGTTCATCCAGACTGTTTAGTTTTTAATTTGATTTATTTAACATGCCTAATGAAGATAACTGAAAACACACGGTAAAGAAAAAAAAAGTATTTTTATTATTTAAGACTGATCAGCACTAGTTTAATATTTTGTGCTATTAAAATCTATATGTAAAACATTTATAAGCAAAGTGTTAATTTGTATCTTCACAAATGAATGATGATGCTGCATGTACTAGGGTAGAGTGGGGGGAAACACCTCCCTACTCTTTTTCCCAAAATAACCACTAGATAAGTCAAGATACATTTTTGTTATGGGCTTCTGGACACATTTAACTTCTGTTTCACAAAGAAATTTCACAGCTTTCCCCCCGCTCTGCCCTATCAGTTGCTGCTGTTAACACAACACAAATAAAAATATAGAGAGCATGTCATTTTCCATAAAGAATTAAAGCAGAACTATGTATGAAAAATATCTGAATCCTTTGTATTTTTTTTTTTTTTTTTTGCACAATGAGTCTCAAGTGCAGTTTGCATACAACACCAACAAAAAAGGGAAATAAAACTGATTACACAAAAACGTTTGAAAAGGCACAATGGATATTCATGAATCATCATTAATCAATAAACAGAATAATAATAAAAATGACTTGGAATATTAATTGATTTGACCAGTTTGAATTGGAACTGGCTCTTTGCAATCATAAATGTTGGATTAATTATGATTATTCATATTAATTGTGAAATACACCACTGTGTGTGTGTGTGTGTGTATATATATATATATATATATATATATATATATATATATATATATATATATATATATATATATATAAATCTTAATTGGAACTTTATAAGAAATCTCTTATGTTCAACAAGGGTGCATTTATTTGTTGAAAAATACTGTAAAAATAGTAATATTATGAAATATTATTACAATTCAAAAGTATATATATATATATATATATATATATATATATATATATATATATATATATATATATATATATATATATATAAATCTTAATTGGAACTTTATAAGAAATCTCTTATGTTAAACAAGGGTGCATTTATTTGTTGAAAAATACTGTAAAAATAGTAATATTATGAAATATTATTACAATTCAAAAGTATATATATATATATATATATATATATATATATATATATATATATATATATATATATATATATATAATTTATGATGGTAAAGCTGCAATTTTCATTAGTCATATACATATGACTAATAATCTAATATGTGTAACTCTGAATGGTGCACAGCTCTGCCTCCTCATTGCCTCCTACGTGGCATTTTCATTTCCCGTCATCCTCTGTAAAGCAGTGAGTGAAGTCACGCTGTGAAATGTGTTAGAGCTCACCTGAAATATAGGTCTGTCGTGCTTTTTTAAATCTATTTTTCTAATGTACTGATGTACTTTAATATCATTATACTCTGTGTTTATATTGCCTGACAACTATAAAAGAAACACCTGTGGCGTAACACACCTGTACGGAAGCTCCATCAAACATTTAATTGGGTCACAGAGGCACACTCGTGTGATAGACAGGTTAGTTGGCCAATAAGATCATTAGGAAGGCGGGCCTACGTCTCAGCACAAATGACGTAAGTGTTTGTCTTGAGATGAGACAGCAGGGCAAAACTTGGTTGACGTAGCGCAGCAACATCGTATCAAAGTTGATTAGCTGTAAAACAAATTTAGCTTATCCGGAACCTGTTTCTCTTAACGGTTACTTTATTTATGACCGTCGACAGAAGGAAATAAATTATATATTTTTATTTTTGGTTTCCGAGAGTCTTTAACGCATGAAGCGCACGTAAGAGCAAGTGATCAACTGATGCGTCAACAAAGTTTCCTTGACTTCGTAGTATATATAAGGGCGCCTTGTGGTTCTCCAGAAGAGCATAACGTCTGTATATTTGAAAACACGGACTTGTTTTTAAGCCGGTAAGAAGATTAAAGCCATGACGGGTAGAGAGGACGAGTATGACTATCTCTTTAAAGGTGAGCAGCACTTCAGGAGCAGCTGACTTTCAGAGAAGCTCGTGCATGTTTTCTTCATGTGTTGCTTTGTCTCCGTTTTCATAGGATGTCTTCTTTTTCTATTCTAAAACACAGACTAGCATATCTGTGTTTTAGAATGCTAGACAAAAAAAAAACAGCTGGTCATACTGGCTTTGGCTGGATAAGCTGGTTTTTAGGACATGGTGGCAGGTTAAACAGCTAATGATCATCTTAGAGCAGGTAGAATCAAGTGTCATTTTCCAGAACACAACTGCCATATGGATTTTACAGCTGGACAAATGCATAAAAAGGCATAGAACATATACATTTTAATAATTTGTAAATGCCATTTTGATTGGCTTCTGTGTCTCTGTGGCAATGTGTCTTGCTTTGCTTTATAATTCTAATGTAGATCAGTCATACTCACAACTTATGAAATGGTAACAGTTTGGACAGGACATTTAATGCAATTGAAAAAAAAAAAAAAACTTTTTTTGTCTTACATGTGTAAATTGATTTCAATGCTTCCTTTGACCTCTTAATTGTCACCCCCGATTTTTGAACATAGGCTTTAAAGTGCACTATCCAAACATAATCGTGTCAGCAATATAAGCACAGTTAAACTGGTAAGACCTGTATAAATCAGGTCCTTCTCGGGATGGGTTTGAATTCAGGAGTTTTTAAAAACTCTCCTTTGATCTAATAAATACCATCTCTTTTGATTGAGAAGATCACTCCGATAATTCATTTGTTCTGTTTTTGAGATCTAACTAATTATTCAGGATCGAAGGAGATCAAATGTAAAAGTTTGAGAATTTCCCCTAGTAATTGACTATTGAAAGGGAATGCTAATGATATTATTTGTATTATTCTGACCTCTTGGATGTCTGCGGTGGTTATGTCCATGAATTTGACACTTCTATTAGTCAGAGTTCTGCTCTTGACCTCCATGTGTGTCTAAGCTGACCGTGCACCTTTTGCTGTTTGATCATGAATCAATCAGTGCTGTCCAGTCATCACCGCTCTGCTCTTTAAACATGTCTGTCCACCAGCTTTAACACAAGCAGTAGTCTTTGTCAAAGTGCATTCCTGTGTGCCTGCCTAACTCTGATATTATTAGCTGAGACATCTGTTATGGATTTCATTTTTGATTTACGTTGACGAGTTGGCATGCTACATTAACCCGTTTTATTTCAGGTTGACTACAAATTTTAATTGTCATTATTTAATCAACTTTTTTTATGTTCCAAGTCTTCTGAAGTATCACATCATCTTTGTGTGATGATGAATAGACTGGAATTTATGTCATTAACTAATAATATTTCCCTAAACAAAAGCTTTGAAATAATATTCACTTTCAAATAAAAAATAAAAATGTGAGATTTGACGTCCTCGAAGCATCTTTTCTTATTTTACATGTAAGTGTTCCTTTTATCTCTTACAGTATGCCCACCTAGGCTGCACTGATTTCATAAAAGAGAAATAAATACAAATAAAATAGATTTTAAAACAATTCACAAATTATTGTAAGATTTTAAGTCTCTTATGCTCACCAAGACTGCATTTATTTGATCAAAAATATAGTATAGACAGTAATGAAATATTATTACAATTTTAAAATAACTTTTTCTTTTTGAATATAATATTTTAAAAGCTATTTTATTCCTGTGATGCAAAGCTGAATTTTCAACAGGCTTTACTCCAGTTTTTAATATGACACGATCCTTTAGAAATCATTCTGATATCCTGATTTCCTGCTCAAGAAACATTAATTATTAGCAATATTGAAAAGGTTTGCTGCTTAATATTTTTAAGTTTCTGCTGTTAATAGAAAGTCAAAGTAACAGCATTTATTTGAAATTGAAATCATTTGTAACATTGCCAATTTCATGAATTTTTTCTGAATAAAATTATTAATTTCAACAACAACAACAAAAATTCTTACTGACCCTAAACTAGCTAAACGGTAGTGTAACTGTAAATATAAATTCAGGAATCTTTATTAGTAATAACTATTCCATTTTTGCCTGTGTCAGCATGAGATACAGATGTTCCCAGTATTTCGTGGATGAAAAAGGGAGTTGTTCATCAGTCGTGCCCTTTTCATTCATTGTTAAAAGCTTTGTAGAAACACACCCTTTGTGTGTGAAATATTCAAATCTAATTGCTGTTGTGCAGCGGAGGGAGGCCGGTTCATGCAAGCGCACAAATGAAAGAGCTCTTACAGTGTCATGTGTGTCTCCAGGGACAATAGCAAACACAATAGTGTTTAAAAGCATTATAAAGAGAGCCGGTTGATCTCACGCACTCGTGTCCTCTTCATCCACAGTGGTTCTGATCGGCGATTCGGGCGTGGGCAAGAGTAACCTGCTCTCTCGCTTCACCCGCAATGAGTTCAACCTGGAGAGCAAGAGCACCATCGGGGTGGAGTTTGCCACACGCAGCATCCATGTGGAGGGCAAGACCGTCAAGGCCCAGATCTGGGATACGGCTGGACAAGAGAGATACAGGGCCATCACATCAGCGTAAGTGTCTTCAGAGAATCTATCAGGACATCAACTCCTTTTAAAATGTCCTTTTGTTTTGTGCACAATTTAATATATGTCTATATCATTTAAAAAAAAAGTAATTTAAAAATAATGACATCTAATAAAGTTAATAAAATCTATATAATATAACAAATAATATAAAAACTAAAGTGTGTGCATAATTATTAGTCAAGTCAATATTCTGATTCCCCAAGCATATTTTACCAATTCCAAATCAAGCAATAAGTCTTAATAACTACTATTAATTTTGTACAGTCATTTATAAGTGAAAAAAAAAACACTGCTAATATTCAGATTCAATCGTTCAAATTATTAAAGGGATAGGTCACCAAAATGTTTTAATTCCATCATTAATTACTCTCCCTCATGTTGTCCCATTTATCTTCAGAACACAAATTAAGATATCTTTTTAATAGATCTGAAAGCTTTCTGACCCTGCATAGACAACAATGAGACTGACACATTCAAGGCCCAGAAAGGGAGTAACGACAAGGACAAGGACATCGATAAAATAGTCCATGTGACATCAGTGCTTCAACCGTAATGTTATAAATACTTGTTGTGAGAGAAAAGGTACAATTTTCTACAGGTTCAATTATTAAGATTGATGTGGTATGATCGAAGTGTAATTTAGATTGAAAAAACAAACATAAAACATACACTCTCGATAGACAATAATTGATCTTACAATACCGTACTCTCACAATACTTTAAACAAAGCCACATTTTATATGAAGTAGGTACACTCATGAACTTTTAGCAGTTGGTTACAAAATATAATCTTCCACAAAAAAAAAAAAAAAGTCTGTGAAATGACTGGAGAAAATATTCCCTTGGAATCAAAGCTTTGTTTATTCCATATATATCCTGAAAGTATGTCAGTTAGTGCAAGTAAAGAGAAGTTCATAGATTTCAGTAACAGTTTAATACAAGCTAAACGTGTTATTGCTTAAGTATGGAAAAACATCCAAAGACCTGTTCTTTCACAATGGCTTAAAGAAACGTCTGACAACCTTGCTCGTGAAAAATGAACACATGCAATATTTTTAAAAAGGTATGGTCCCCTTTGAGGCAATTTGTAAATAGATAGATAAAGTGGGATGTTATATAATGATGACTGTAATCTGAAATCCATTGTAATACATATTTATTTTTTTATTTTTTTATTTATTACATTGGTGAATGTTATTTTATTATCTTTATATGATATTTTCTGTTTGATTAAATGTAGGGATGGGAAAGTATACTCTGTAATGTTATATAATTGATATTCTGTAGCTTACATGGGGGTTAATAATAAAATTAATTAAACAAAGTAAAAAAAACAAAGTATGTTTTTATTATTATAATTATTATTATTTCTTCTGAGACACATGATAACCACCAGTTAACATCAAGTACTGTTCATTAACCAGAATAGAAATATTCTTGATTCTGTTTGGCTAAAAATATAGAATTATGTGAGATGTGCACATGCTTGCACTCTGTCCCTGACTAGATGTGTAAAAAGTTTGAAATATTGTATTTAATAAATAATAATTGATAAACATGGAAGCTTAAATGTGTGCGGTAACTAGAAGAATAGCAAAGTGCAGTAAATCTTTAAACCTTTTGCGTTCGTGATTATGATAATAAATTAATAAATGTTTTTGCATGGTTAACTGGAATCAGCTGACACTGGAAACAATGCACATTCAAGTTCAAAATCGCCGTGCCCGTTCTTATGTTAGAAATGTATGGTGGATAATTGTGCCAGATTTCTAATCTTGTATTCTTGCCTTTTTAAAGTATAGTACAATATGAAGACATAGACTCTCGTCTTGAATATTAAGAAAACAACATCGTTTGGCCCCTAATGATGTTCCCTCAGATTAGATGAAGACTTTAATTAAAGCTGTTTTATTTCACACACTGTAACTAGATTGTGGAAGAAATGTGTTATTTGTTTGTGGATAATGAATGCGTCTTTCAAATATGTGTGTGTGTGTGTGTTCACAGGTATTACAGAGGTTCTGTAGGAGCCCTGCTGGTCTATGACATTGCCAAGCATCTGACCTATGAGAACGCCGAGCGCTGGCTGAAAGAGCTGCAGGATCATGCTGACAGTAATATTGTCATCATGTTAGTAGGGAACAAAAGTGACCTGCGTCATCTGAGGGCCGTTCCTGTTGATGAAGCCAAAGCATTTGCAGGTTAGTGATGTGAGGACTTACTTCAATGAGTGACGTTTTTTCTGGCCAATCAAAGTTAGAAAATGATATCTGAACTAACACTAGACTAAAATGTACCCAGATTTATATAAAGGAGTCAGAGCATAGTAATGAATTGTTTTTAACTAAATATTTCACTGTAAAAATAAGACCTAATATTCTGCTTTTGTGAAGACAGCTTGAGAGTTAACGAAATAATTGTTAAATACTCTTACTAAAAACCAAAAAGGTCACTTTAAAGGAAAACCTTTATTTGAGAAGCTAGATATAGTTAAAACGTCTTTTATATTTTCTGTGTTCATGAGATGTTAAGTACTCCGGTGAACTGTGTGTGTGATTTACAGAGAAGCATGGACTTTCTTTCCTGGAGACCTCCGCGCTGGACTCTTCTAATGTTGAACTTGCCTTTCAGACTATTCTTACAGGTCAGTCCTGAACAAATCAACTAGTAGCATCAGTATCATAAAGTTTCTGGAGGTCAGTCTTATGAAAACTGTGAAGAACACGTACCAGTCGTTTTATAAAATTAAGAACATTTTTATTACTGTAATGAGAGAAGTAGTATTTCAGTAGCAAGGTATTTATGCATAATTTAGTATATTCAATTAGTATCAAAAAAAAAAAAACATGGGCATGAAAATGCTCAAAAGTTAAACATCCAGATGCATTGCCATAATGAGATTCATTTTCAATGATGGTCACTTTCAAATGTTGTACATTTTTTAATTTTAGAGAGAAATGCGATGTTTTATTAACTGGATGTTTCTGACATTCAATTCTGCTCAAATGAATCATATTAAAAGATGAAGAACATGTACAATAAATACATCAGCAAAAAAAAAACTTTCAGGCTCGTGATTTGTTCCCATCCCTAAAAAGTGGAAATGCATAATTTGTGGAACAATTGTCACTTCTGTGATGCTTTCCAAAAACAAAACAAAATTATTATTGTTGTTCTTGTTTGTTGTAGTTAAATTTTAATCATTTATGATTTATTACTAATTTCAGAACAGACTTGTATGGGTAAAAGAATGCAATATATAATTTAAGGAAAAAGAATCATAAAGGAATAATCCAAAAAATTGTATATACTCAAATCATTCAAATGTTTACAGATTTTTTTGTTCATGATATATTTCTTCAAACATTTGGAGGAAAAAAAAAAATTAACAGTTGTCATTGTAATACAAAAATCACCCAGAATGGTTTTTAATTTCGAAATAAAGCACAATTATTACTATTACTTTTATAAATATTATTTCTAGCTTTAATATTAGCATTATTACTTTTGTCACATTACATTAGAGTTTGGGGTTGCGAGGAATTTAAAATTATTAATGACCTAAAAAAACAAGGGACAATTTTCTTTTTATAAAATTATATCTATTTTACACCACACATTTCTTGGGCGTTTTTTTTAGATTCCAAGGTGCTTTTGTATGTTCTCTAGTATAACCTCTAGATGGCGTCAAACTCCACACCACAGATATCCTCTGCTTTTCCTGTGAATGAATGAAACGGTGTTTTGAGGTCTAGAAGTTTGCCACGTAGAAATAGTGAATAATTTTTTTACCGTTTTTCTTTTTTGTTTGGCCTGGGATATACCTCTCTTCAGCCGCACCATGTTACACAGTTACACTGTTTATTTCTATGTGTCTTAATGAACCGTAACTAAAGCTTTTGCACTGTACATGAAAGATCATGTTTATCAGGCAACCCTACATCACGCCGGACTCTGAATTCTGACTCTCTCTCTCTCTCTCTCTCTCTCTCGCACAGAAATCTACCGTATCGTGTCCCAGAGGCAGATGTCAGGGCGTGGTGATGACAGTTTCTCCCCCAGTGGTTCCAGAGTGGTTCCCATTACCGTGCAGCCCACACAGAATTCGGGCAAGCAGGGTGCTTGCTGTCAGAATAACTGAGCTGCCACAGCACCACCGTGGGATCTGGGGAGAATCGTCAGCTTTGTTGGGCTGGGCTGCAAGGTTGACCATGACCATTGTATTCCCTGCACAGTGTGTGCTTAATGTATGTAATGGACTTGCTTAGTTATGCCCAGAATCAGTAAGTAATAATCTTCAAATTTGGAGAGCAAGAGATGTTTAAATTTAATGGATCAAGGATTTCCTCAGAAATGAGAGGCTATGCTTCTTGTTTCAGACAAATTAGAACCGAGCAGTTAGCTGGGGTGCTCAGACATGACTGCTCTTTTTATTTTATTCCTGCACTTTTTGCCACAGACAGTCTGCTTACAAACAGTGCACTGGAAGAATGAGAAAAAGTGCTTAGAATAAGTGTAATGCCACTTTTAGGTAACTCTTGAATGGTTTCTGATCACAATGGGGATTCAATTGTGAAATTATAGATTCTTTTTCCTTTAGTGTGCCATTGTAGAAGCAGTCAGAAAACTATCATGCATCTCAACACCTGAGAAATTCACACTGTGGTCATCATAATTCTTACACTTTAACGGCCCTCTTGTATTTATTGAATGCAAATATGATCTTGTTATTCTGTGGTGTTTTTGCTTTCTTTTTTTGTCGTGCTTTTATCTGTCACTAGATTATTGATCAGAATTTCTCAAGGGTTTCTCCTTCCAGTCATGGCACTCATTTGCACAAGCGCTGGGATCAGAGTAATGTTAATGGCTGGATGTGCTGTAGTGTTTCATAAGAATACAGTATGTTCAGATTAAGGGTTGGGAATCATTGTTTAGTTCTTAAATGATTTGATTATTTTTTTTATGACACTTGATTTGGTTATCGTTTCTTGAACTTATGCATTCTAAATCTGTTATTTTATGCATAATAAAATATACAATATTGAGTTGCTTTAAAGTTTTTGTTGTCATGATCTCGTTTGCTCCCAGCTGTGCATTAACATCAGTAATGAACTTTCAGGTATATTATTTTTGTTTCCAAACATTTGACAGTACGAAAACACACCATTTGTGATATGCATGTTACTTGTGTAGTGCTTTTGTCTCCCCATAAAATGAGATCATTTATTATTATATTAATAACATTGTTCCAAATATTCTCCATTCTTTAATTTCTATCTCAAATTACTATGAATTAAGGTGCCAGAATTATTTAAAAAAAAATTGTTCATCCAACCATACCATCATATAATTTGCTTAAATTAGCACAGTTTTTTATTTTGTAAGAGCTATTTCTTGAAATCGCTATGATTCCCATCCCTACTCGGAGAATAGATGTTTTTTTGTTTTTATTTCTGCTTTATGATTTCATGATGTTAGAAATTTGCACGATTCATTTTGCTTTAGTTGGTTTCTGGGTGTTGTCTTTGACTAATAGCTTTTTTCTGCTTGGTAAAGGAGCAGCAGGTGGGATGCAGTTCTCTAACCGGAGCTTCTGTGATTGGGTACATTGACCATATTATATTGCAAGGCAGGGGAACTGATGGCTTGTGATGTACGGCTGAGGTTTTCTTACTGGAAGTGAATTCCACTCTGGCCACTCTTGTTATCTGCTACATGTAACCCGAAGAGCAGTATTTCTCTTGAGATTTCACTCACTGTCCCGGCTTTTCTGTCTTCTATGGCATTTGGTGTGGTTTTATCTTTGCATATGTGTGCGGTGGCGTTCAGATCCTCCGCGGCTCAGGACGGGACAGCCGGGTTGTGCTTTATTTTTATAGTAGTGTTGTCATTTGTTTAAAGACCCTGAATGCCTTGTCTGTAAGATTTATGCTAATGGCATCAGTCTGCTATGCTGAATATCAGGCGTTTAGCTGGAGTCGTTGATAATTACTGCTTTGGGAAGATTCTGTCATCGTGCCTGTTCTTTTCCCAGTGGGACTCTTGAACAAAGACTCTGAACACTGCAAATACATTTCCAGTTAACATGGATGTTTATCCATGGATTTTACGTAGACATTTGGAAACTTGTGTATTTTCCAGGGTTCCCACATCTTTTGACCAGTGACTTCCACATGACCTTTTCAGTTGCTAATGAATACCGGATAAAGGGAAATTCATCGTATAGAGATTGCTCTCACAAAGAGCAGTTTCTTGTTGATGAAATATTTATGAGCTTTTTGAAATGTGATTAATTTAAAAATTCCCTGATACTTCCCTGACCGTGGGAACCTGTAAATGCTTCTGTTTTTAAACTTTTTGATGATTTATTATCCTTTTTTTGGTAATTTGTGCGATACATATATAAATAAAATTAATTCTGTTTCAAACCATCAAGTGTGTGCGAGCAACAGAATTCAGGGGAGCAGTGACAGATTATTCAGTTTGTTTTATTAGAAACATTTACGATACAATTTCTCGAAAATAACAAAAAAAAAAAAAAATCAAAACTAGTATGGCATAGATACATTGATCAAATATCAAAAATGAAGGTCACAGAGAACATGTTCTAAGGAAAAAACCTGCAGTTTGCGTGCCCCGTGTGGACACGATACTGAATTATGAAATTAAAACGACTCGTGGATTATCGGCTAGCCTCGTCTATGATGTGGCAAACCCCTCGTTTATCAACAATAAATTGAACACTAGTACCAGAAGATGCTTGACCAAACTAATGCACTAAGACCACTATGAGAGCTGTATGAAACACTTCTACTGTGCTGGAAGCTACCAAATACAGACTGTCGGACCGGAGTAACTCATCCCAAGCAGGGTCACATCAGTGACCATCCTAACCCCCCCACCCACCCCCCATGTTCCTGTCTGACTGAAATTGAAACCACTACACAACTATCATTGCCACCACAGAGCCAAAACAAAGTCGAGATGCGTGTTCACCATGAAGTAAGTACTGAGTCTATATATGCTTCTCCGTGTAATCTTGTAAACAATAGTTCACCGCTTTGACGTGTTTGAGACACTCTTGGTAATAATGAAACATAGGAATCAACCCTTGAGAGCAGTTTGTACATAAGCCTCATTTACATGTGACGAAACGGGTTGATAGATGTTACATGCAAATAACTGTATTACTGTGAATGTGCTCGAAATCTGTATTCTGTTCACATACCTGCAAACAAATATGATAACAGTACATTTGATTTGCGGAAAACGTTTTTTTTTTTTTTTTTTTTCTTCATGCATATTGTTAAACTATTGGAAATTGGAACGGCGTTACATGTAATTGATTTTTCTTGTATTACTGCTGTATGCATGTACTATGCACAATCATTTTTTTGTTTCACCCTGTTTTACTTCAGCCTGTTATCACTTCGTAACAATTGCATTTAAAAAAAAAAACGCAATTTAAAATAAAAAAAAGGAAGGGACCCTTTATTCACTCAGCTATGATGTGTTAAAGGATGAGTACACAACACTTCTGAGCTCTTCTAATATGCAAAAACGCGGTATTGAGGCACAAAGTTGAGGTGACTAAAATACCCCCAAATGCTATAAAATATTTCTGCCGTTATCCCATTGTTAATGCACACATTACCTAGCCGGCATTTTTAAAATATAAGCCTTTGAAACCCCACCCCACTCGTTTTATGCTGTCAGAAGTGTGGATTTTTTCTAACTTTCATAAATAAAAATTCTATAGTTTTAATCATTTTAGTAGAAATCAACTTCATGCGTTTTAGAAATATATTAACTTTTTAATTTATTAATTAAAAAACAAAACGTCTCGAAGTTACTTATAAATATGTTTGCTTCATTAAAGATATTCATAAATAACATCCAGATACTGACCTCTTCCTCTATGAAATAATAATGCATGTTAGCAAAATAGAATCTTACGAAACAGCTATAAGACATTTGACGTTCCCTTTTAAGTTGCTTTGTATAAATGCTGTGAGGAAGAACCTAAACAGATATGGTGGTATTTCTCTAGCCATGAAATTCAACTTAAAGCTCACTTTTGATAAAGAAACAAAAGGCAAAATTAGACATTGGTTGGGTGGCCATTTTTACATTCAAATACATTATTTGCCCTTTGTACTATACTGAAAGGCATTATAATTGCTTAAGTGCATCACGTATATGTTCTCTGGTGATTCTATGGACTGGACGCTGCAGTGGTTATAGATAAATACATGCAGCTTCACTATCTGCTAAGAACATATAAGGGTATATACTGTTCGCCTAATCGGGCGCATAAAAAAACAAGACTTTAAATGCAAATATATCCATTACAGGAATGCAAGGGACAGTTCAGCTTATAAGTTTGCAAACCCCTTGAAGAATTTTGAAATTGCATTTTATTTTGTTTTAGTACATCCCTTATGCAGATGTTTGAAACAAGGCAAGACACTACAGGCAAAATCATTGATTTTTCATGCACTGGTCATTTTTGAGATTTTGGGCTATCTGGCTTTTTGTTACGGGTGGTTTCAGACTAGTGCAAACAAAACATGCAAAATTGCAAATACACTTTTAAGTGAATATTGTATTGCAGTTCACGTAGATTTCAGTCACTAGATATTTTATGTCTGATTTTATACATTTACTCCCCTTCAATCATGAAAATTTGTTTTCTTTTTATACAGACTGATAAAAAAAGAGATACAAATTTCCCTTTAAAAACATTTAACACTAATACGAAAGAAGAATTTTTAATGAGGCTTTCTCCAGTGTTTTTAATGTTTGTTCTGGAAATGTATGCACATTTGTTTATTTAATAGGATAATGCCTCATGTGCATATTTAAACCTAACATTTCACAACACTTGAAATACAAAAAGTGTAATCAATCAACTGGAGAAAAATAGTGATTTCTATTGTAATTTTTTATCCTATTCACCTAGAGTGTCTTGCCTTCATATTCCACAAGACGAAATTGTTCACATGCCCTTGTTTATTTTCATGTGTTTCTTCCTCGAGCATCAATGACTGTTTGTATCAGTTTTGAATGCTAAAGCAGCCCACTGTTCTTGATGAACATCATCCAAGTTCTTTGGTTTCCCAGCATGCTCTGCACATTTGAGTTCTTCCCCACAGTGGCTATACAGTGCTGATCTCCAGCTCTGACACTCGGAACAATTGAGGGACTCATGCAGCTCTCACAAAAGGTGGCAAACAATCATTGACGCTCAAGAAGACAACAGAGTGTTACAAACTCCATGTATGCAAATTTCTGAACAGATAAATTATTTGTGTAAATCTTTTAGTATATGGCATCTTCAGGGCAGTACTGAAAATACAATTTTATATTTTTTATTCTAAGCCCCTTCTAAATAGATTCTGCTTGGGGTTTGTAAACATGAGCACAACTGTATTTATCTGGTATTTGTGCATTAGATAATTAACGTTGGGTAAGAGAAATATGTTTGGAAAAATAAACTGGTCTCTTTGTGCAGCATTACATTAAACACCAGCTCTAGTCCTCACTAAAATCTCTGTAGTACAAGTGGCTCTGTTATATTTTATCTACACAGGCTGTTCAAAGGTTAATAGTGCTCTGTAAAATAATTTCCCAGCATGCACAACCAAAAAGGAAGCAAGAGAAACGGTTGAACTGCAACGGTTTAACAACACCACATAATTACTGAAAAAAAAAAGAAAGAAGCAGAAACGGAAATGGTTCACAGTGGTTCTTAATATTAAACTTCACGTTAGATAAAACATTCTTGCTAAACCTGTCAGACTCTAAACCGGACCACTTTTCATGGTGAATCTGTAGTCGTACGTTGTGACCACTCCCCCTTCTCCATCAGAATGGTATTTTTGCATGGGCAGTTATTATTTTGGATTAGGCATAATAATAATACCCTCATCATTCTGAAATTATAGTGAAACTTGCCAGTTTAAAGGATTTGAATGCAGATGATTAGACCGTTCTGATATGCATTTGAAATATATCTGTATTTCTTCTGAGCTGCTCTTACATGCACTAAATCCTGTCAATAGGGTATGTAAATATATTTTTGTATTTTCATAACCGTATGCATCAGTATAGGCAAAGCGAAATGCTGTACAACTAATCTATATGAATTAATTTCCCTATTTGATTGTGATAACCCTAATTTTTGGCTATGTATTTTCTGAAGGGCTTTCAGATTTTGGGCATCAATAACATCACACTTTATTTAATTTTCTACTGGGATGACACCTTACGCAATATTACAAACTAGCAAGTAGGCTATTAGAGACTATTACAATATTTTCAGAATTGCTTATAAAGTGAAATATATTTAATGATATGCTTATGGTAGTCAGTCTTTATTATATATCTCCCTAAATGTCAATAAATATAGTCTTATTCCTATCAAATAAATAATACTTAAAAAAGTTTTGCTGTGATTGGCTGTATAAAGTCTCTTTCAAAGCCTGTATTGAATAATATCTCGCTCTGAATACTTCCACTGCTCCTTCTCCATTGATTCAGGCTACATTCTTTGAAGTATATCATCACTCTATTAGAAGTTGTGACATTTGGTTAAGAAACAAAACATTTGAATTGCTGCATTTTCTAATAGGGAAAGTTGTTACTGCTTTTGTTCTCAAAAGGGGCTTTAATCGGGGGAAATACAATGTGCATGGCTTTTAACTATTCTTAGGGTTGTCAACCATTCAGAAGCATTTTTGTAACAGTGCATTTTAGGATAAGGGTTAACTTATTTTATTTAGACAGTTATTGCTGTTTCCTGCATACTGTGACCTAGTGACCTTAAAAGAGGCAGGAGAACGAAATGTGGTATATAGACAGACAACTGTTGTTCTGAATCGGATTCTAAAATTCAAGCTATTAAGGTTTGCATAATTGATTCTGTTTTTTCAAAATGGTTTTGGTTTTCATATATATAAATGGCCGAAATGCACAAACATACATTCCTTCAGTGGACGAGCTTCTGTCCCTGATCAGTGCTGGGGATTTGAAGAACCAGAAATGAAGGCAAGAAAACGCCATCGTATCGTCCCTTCATTTTAAAGTAAATTTAAATTCTATTTCGATTTAGAAATACCACTACGTGACTAGTTCAAAATATGCTATCCGTGCAAATACAACCGACTAACCCAAAATATAACCTAAGTGCAATAATAACGATAGTATTTGCCATTTGAGTTCACTGTTGAGAAATTCACATGCTTTTCGATTGCAAATGCTGTTTGCTTGCTTAAAAATAAGGTGCTTTTAAGAGCTTTAATTTAAGTCTTTTCAGTTTTGTATCTCAAATCTGAGAGTTACTTAAAGGGACTTGAAATATATTTGATTTAAACAAAGTACCTTATTACACTAACGCTTATAAAAAACAAAAACAAGGCGCTAATGCGGCCGTAATACATGAATTCAGATGAAGCAAACAAAATATATCTCCTGTAACAGTCAAAAGTTTTTTCAGAACTAATATCTAAGATGCTAATGGCTCAAATGTAAATCGTTATAGGAAGTTAAATACAATCACAGGCTTACCCCTAGCATATCTTCTAACACCGCGCACATGTGGCAATGGCGCGCAGAGGCTCGATGGGGGAAAAACTGACCCATTTCAATCTGAGTGCATTTTCAGTGGCTCCGTTCTTTTGTAGTTGCCTTCTAGCAAGGGGGAAAAAAGATAGTTTCCCAACCTCAGAACGCTCTAATCCCCTATCCCGAAATCCCCCAGCCTGCAATGAGACAGGCAGTGGGTGTGTAATTTGATTCAGCATGAGCGGACACCAAATTGGGCGTTTCTCCCCCTGCTTTCTTGTCAATTACAATTGTCTGATTTCACTGTGGAGTTCAAAGTTGTTCTCCGATTGGCTGCTCGTGACCGTGCGCTGGCAGGCCTGTCTCGAGGGGGTCACGGCAGGATGTCCCGCTCATGAAGGAAGACTCCATGGAAACTTCGACGGCCTGCCTCTCGTGCACATTAAACGAGAAATCTCAGAAGAAAAATGCTTTGGGTCTATCTAGTCACACTCTCTACTCAGAACGGCCAGCTTTTCTCTTTGAATTTTTTTTTTCCACCCCATGGCAGGACAAAAGAGGCCCCTTTTCTCCCCAATGGGAATACCAGAACGAGAGCGGGCAAGCGATCAACAGGAGGGGCCCCAGCTGCACCTAGTTTAGACCCCTGTGCGGCGTCTCTGTCCTTATTCACGCCACTGTACGCCACCCCTCCTTCCTACAGCAGTTGCTTTGCACCTGGACTCTGATGTATGGCTAATTATCAGCTCCTCCTAGGGCAGCCCATGTCGGGGCGCTCCGGGGATTGTACCACCAATGCGACAAAACAATACACTCACTGGGAGGAGATCTGGAGTTATTACAGCGAATGAGAGGTTTGTAGATTTAGAGCACAGTCATCCCCCGACAAGCCAGACTCTCAGAAAATACAAAAACTTCATCTAAAGTACGATATCCAGCACCTGCCTCAGTACAGACGGACAGTCGGAGGACGCTTTGCACCTCAGGAATGGGTGATTTACATAGTACGGTAGCTCGGAGTCTTGCTTGCTTTTGTCTATTTGGTCTATTCAGGATCAGATTACAGACCCCCTCCCCTCGATCGCCCCCTCTGCTTTTTTTTGTACTTCATCTTATGCCTTATGCTCAGCCTGTGAGAAAGAAAAATTCATAAACATACTGACTGAGTGCAGAAAGGAGAATAAAAACGTTACTGAGAGAACCCGGGAAAGTCCTCTTGAAAACAGAACGCTGGATGAATTCCAAGGTTTTTTTGAGCTGACCAATCATTTTGCTCAAATAGTTTTCTTCTTTTCGTATTGTACCTAATAAGACCGTTTTAGATACATCACATAACAGGCTCACTGGAGCAGAAACAAAACAAAATGAATAAAAAGAAACTCCCTGTTTTACTCGTCAATTACCCGTTCAATTTGTTTACAAAGCAGATACTACATGGGTAATTGTGTCATTTAGAATATGATCCAAATTTAAAGCCATCAGGTTGTACATATCAGCCCCTATTTCTATGCCATCTATTCTGTATAGACATCTAGAAATGTAATGTTGTTGTTGTTTTTTTGTGACAATCACTTTACATCAGTTTTAAGGTGCAAAGATTTAAGATTCTAGTTTGCCTTAAAAAAACTATACTCCAATCTTAGGAAATAAACTTGTAATGATATTTTTTTTATAATAATAAACCTTCCCAGCAAAGGAAAAGTGTAAAATGTTCACATTATTTCTTCTGTTACCATCCACACACACCATGTGGAAAAAAACAGCACCAGTAAAAAATTAAATAAAATAAAGTAAAAGAAACCAACATGCTAAGAACTACGTTCTTTCCATTTTTAAAAAAACTTTTATAAAATATATATGTATATATGTGTACATATAAAAGAAAAATCTGAAAATACTTCTTCCTCTTTTTTTTTTTAGTAAACCAAGCAGTGTGTTCTAAAATATCTGCTTGTTTTGGTTTTGTGTTTTCTGAAAAATAAAAAAGTGAATACTGACCAAATAAAAAAAGATTAAAAGTGAACTGATTCTACAGAGTAAAAACGAACCACAAAATAACAAAAACAAAGCAAAGCAAACAACAACAAAAAACAACGACGACTTTTTAAGAGAATATCCGGATGGCCTGTGTGACCAGGGTGTGGCAGACAGGACACTCCGGATGGTTTAGCTCACAAATTCGGATGGCGCACTCCATGCAGAAGAGGTTATGACCACACGGGACCAGAGCGGCGGTCACTTTGCTCTCAAAACAGGTCATGCACTCTCGAGCCACGGCAGGCGGAGAATCCGGGACGGGGAGACGTCCGGTGAACGTGGCTGTGACAGCGGTGGGCTCACTGTGGGCACGGCGCGCCTGGGCGTGAGGAGACCCGACAGCGTTGGAGTTTCCGGTGCCGCATGGTTCAGGCAGTCCCGGCGACAGTCTGGTCAGAGGAAGAGGCAGGCCTCCAAAGCTTTTGGAGCGCTGCTGGGCGTAGTAAGCCACCTGTTTGGGATAGTCAGGATCGCCCCAGCTTTGAGTGCCCTCAGATCCGAAGTAGGAGCATGGCTTGTCACCACTGCCATGATTGGTAAAGTCACCTTTACTGTAAATCCCACTTCCTCCTCCTCCACTACTTCCAACCATGGCGTCTGAGAAATTCTGGCGGTAGCTGCTGGCAAGCGGTTTGCGCGGGGCTCCCTGTAGCCCCCACACCTGCTGCAGGCGGCTCTCCAGACCCCCGTTGCCGCTCTCAGGTCCCAAGCAGTCGTTCTCATTGTTGTGGTCATGCAGGCCACCCGTGCGGAAGGCGATGTGCGCCTCGATTTCTTCCTTTGCCCGTTCTGCATTCCCAGGGGAGCCGGTGATCTCAAAGACAGGGTCACGGTCACGGCTCGGAGTCACGATGTAAGTGCACGTTTGCTGCTGGATGCGTTTTATAGTCGAGCCTTTCGGTCCGACCACCAAACCCACGACGCGGTAGGGAACCCGCACCTGAATGGTGGTCTGGCCAGGTAACGGCGCAGGAGGCGATCCACTGAAAGAGACGCCCAACTTGTTCCTGGAGGCCCGCAGCATGGAGAAGTGCTCCGCAGCTGAGATGATTTCACGTCTGGCCAGGGCCACGTCCTCTTTGCGGCCGGTGATGAGGAAGACTGGTTCTTCGCCTCGGACGGGGGTCTTGATGTAGGTGTTTGTCTTTGCACGCAAAGCTTTGATTTTGCAACCTGTTGAGGGGAGAAGGAGTATTATAATAATAGTATAACTAATATCTTTAAGATAATACTTATTTTGCTCATTTGTATACAGGTCAAAAGGTCACCCATGCTCAGAATCTGCAGCAGAACAACTCATTCGCAAAGTTCTTTATGTGTTGAGTGTCATTTAAACATTATGACTGTTTTCAGTTCTCAGTAAATGTATAGTACTGTTTATTCTATTCAGTTTAAACACAATTTATTATGTTTAAATTGATCATGTTTCATAATTTTACCATGGTTCTACATAAACAATTCTGCAGATTCATTGCAAAAGTCAGCAGATTCCGTCTGGGCCTGTCCATGCCTTTTTTTCTATTGTAACCTATTTCTAATGTAACCAAAATATAATTTTTTGATTATAAAAAGGACACTGTTTTACCATTTTTTTGTAGAAAATTTATTAAAATATAAATTTTCTGAAAAAGAAAAAAAATCCATTGCCTGGCAATTTATTTGTACAAAATATACTTTTGATGATAAAAATGAGAATTATCTTGCAGTTTGTTTTATTTGATTACACCCACTTGACCTTATCCATAGACAAAATAAATATCTGTGTTAATCTTTCTTTCTGTGTCATTTCTTTTCAGAAAACTATTGATTTAACAATGCACAATGAAATTTATTCTGCTCGTGTTTAATGAATGAGGCCCAAAGTGAATTTGGAAATGACTCTTCTCTGCTGTGGTAAATGACCTTTTTTTTCTTTTCTTTTTTTTAAACCTTACACTGTATGCATTACACTACTATTCTGCTGTTTCATTCATAATATAGAAAAAAATGTATTTGCTTTTAATTATTTAGCATAATAAATCCCATTAACATTTTCCATTCTGTATTGATGTATCCTATTAAAAAAAATACAATAGCGCTTAAAAATCACTGTTATCTGAATGGCGCCTCTTCAGCAACAGTGCCATGTGTTAACTGACAGTTACAAACACTATGATATTCAGCACCAAAGCCCAAATTAAAATGTTTCTGATGTAAATTTTCCAACTATTTTGCAGATGGAGTTGACTTGAGGACAAAGCAAGCACACAAAATCCCCCATAAAGTTATTGTTGAGATATGAATTCATGACAAGGTGTGGTGTTCCACAGCATCTGCCTCGTGTTCAGCACCAGAGTATTTATTAGCACCTCGGTGGTGTCTTATCAAGAGTGGGGTGGCTTTCTCCGCCCAGGGGCATGTTCAGTGGATAGATCTCTGCACACTGGTTTCATGCCTCATTGTGTATGGCAGAAGCTAAAAAAATAACCTGGATGGACTGTCTAGCACTGACAGCGGGGAGCACAGATTCCCTCCCGCCACTGAAACGTACCTCTCTCTCTGCAGGAGCACATCTCCTAACAGGCATGATGGCAGCCACTGCAGGTGAACAAAGCACTGGAACCATACAGCTCAAAATTCCAACTAATGGCGATAACAAGGATACATAAGTGTGCTGCTTTCTTTTTTCTTGACATCACTCTTGCTTGTTATTATGAGGGCAAATGGATCTATCTATTCATAAAAATGCAATTAAATTAACCTTATAAAGGCCAAACGAATGTCACAGGATGTGGCAGTACTATCAGTGACTAATGAGGTAAAGACCCCATTTCGAATCCTCTTAATCAGCAATTTCCAATCCACATGCTCACTTGCATCCCAAATTAGAGCCATTTGGATTCTGAAAACACGCAGGCCACTTTACAACTCAACAAAGTCGTCATATGCATGGAACCCACTTGCTGGGACATTTATTAGTGTATAATTAATCTGGGTGAGATATTAGGCTCCTCGCGGATGGACAGCAGAGGCTTCCTGGCCCCCTGCTCTGAGTGCAGGGCTGCTGTACTGGTAGACGGGGCGTGACTCATATACAGTCTTTATAGTCTGTCTCTCCAGGACCAAATGCAACATGGCTTTCCAGGATACTGGAAATGTATCATGAAGTGGCTTCTTAATGGTAATAAGACAACAGGGTCAGCAAAGTGATCCAACAACACATAATTGCCTCCTCAACTTATTCCAAATATCATCACACATTCAAAATGCAACTTTTTCGACAAGTCACGTTTATATATCTCTGCCCTCAAAGCAGACAAGGACTTTTACTTCTTTGTCTGACCACGCTGTCAAATTGCATCACTTTTAGACGCTCAAGACACATTCGGACATCAGTGATGGACTAAAGTTACCCTACAAGTCCTCTTTGTCTGAGGTAGCCCGACAAAACAACGTGGTTCTGCATATGAAAGCCCCCAGGAACTACAGAGGCGCGCGAAGGAGCGAACGACACAATGTATCCAGTCAACAAAGACCGTTGACTGTTACACTGTATCCAGCGAGCGCACCACGCGTTCCATTTTCTGTTTTTTAAAAAGCAGAATTACGCGCCCTCAGACGACAAAGGGAAAGCAGCGTGCTGACATTGAACGCGTGGATGTGGAATGACGCCTTTGTTCTCGTACCCGCTGATAAGTTTGCTTAAAGCTGACAGGAAATGCCCATGTATATGCCATCTACGCGCCGAAACAGAGTGCTGAATTGTGGCTAAAACAGACACGTTAAAAGCAACACCACTCCCTTTTTCTTTGTTAAGACAGCTCCACACTTAGTTTGAGCTGCGCACCCTGGAGAACGAGTTGGAAAGCATGTGAAAGTGCGCATTGTTGTATTTACCTTGCCTCCCCACTATTTCGGCCACATGTTCGGAGCTTGGCACGGGGACGCACTCCGTTATGTTGCAGCCCCGTCCTTTGGTTTCGGTGGGCGAGCTGTCGTACAAGGCGCATAACTTGTTCTTCCCTTGTAACATCCCAGATTCGGCTTGGATGTGATTGTGGTGGTTATTGTTACTCCTGTCTTGAACTCCTCCACCACCACCTCCACCCGCAGGAGCCCCGTCCTCGCCCTCTCCAAGACCCAGCAGCGACAGTTGGCCCAGCGCAACTCTAAGGGCACGGGAATCGTCCTCCTCCTCGGGCGGCACCAGGAGGCCCTCGCTGCCGAAGCCGGAGCCGGCCAAATCCCCGCCGTAGCCCCCATTTTTCTCCATGATCCCTGCTAGAACCAGCAAGCTAGGCATGGCTAACAAAAGAGTGTGAGACAAAGACACTGGTAAGAGACTGGAAGAACAGCACCCTCGCCGCCACCCCGCCCCCTCTTGGTCCTAGTCCCCCCTATGCGCTAGTCCCTCCCACAGACCTGCCCCCTCTCCGGTTCTGAAATGCACAAGGCAAACGGGACACAAGGATGTCTGCGTCGAGAGGGGCCAGGCGAATCGATGCTCCACCCCGTCTGGTTCACTCAGTCCCCGCCTATGGCAAGCCGTTGATGCTTATATTCCCTAGAATCATTTTTTTTAAATTATATATATATATATATATATAATTTTTTTTAACAAGTATGCAGATTGTGCAGAATGATTTTGTTTTTAACAAAAATATATTGTTTAATTTATGCTGAAAAAGCATAAAATGTTAATTAACTAACATTTTATATATTTATCGTAAATCATTTATTTAAAAATTGAATTTAAAATGTTTCAAATATTTATAAATTATACTCGCACATCACACATTTACAAAAATACTAATTCATTTCTTAAGTAATGATAAACAGAATTGTAGTTGAATATTTCAATTTGTAAATATTCACTTATTTATGCATGCTCTGATGCACAACTTGGACACATTATCAGTGTTGATTCTTTTGCATCATTGGGTGTTTCAGGTCTTTCAACAGACACCTTCTTCCAGGCGACCCAAACAAGGTTGATCAACAACTTTTAAAAAAAGCTTATTTATAGGTGTATTATATATATATATATATATATATATATATATATATATATATATATATATATATATATATAACTTTCATTTATTATTAGTAGTAATGTGTATTCGGTTAATACAAAAACATTTATTAATACATATTATTACAATTGTTCTAATTTCCCTTAGCAATAAATATATTATTTCAAATATATATATATATATATATATATATATATATATATTAATATGATTGTTTTATTACTTAAATTCATTATAGTAATACTTATCCAGATACACCAGAGATGGGACCAAGTCACACATGTGCAAGTCTCAAGTAAGTCTCAAGTCTTAACCTTCAAGTCTCAAGTAAGTCCCAAGTATTTTTTTCTTGGGCAAGTCAAGTCAAGTCAAGTCACAAGCTATGTCAAGTCAAGTCCAAGTCAAGTCACCTTAATATTGTTATTTTACCTGCAGAATCTGATCTTAATAAAGTTAAAAGACAAGATATAAGTAACTGTCAGTAAATTAAAATAATTTGGATTTGCATTGTAAATACTCATGTTCAGTAAAATACATCATGGAATCAAACAAAATTGTAACTTCCTAAAATTATTTATTTTTCACTTCTGCCAACAGTGTTTGAAATGTTTTACATTTTCAACATTGAGTCCATAAAACAAATAACAGCTAAACATCCAACAGACTCCTCTCTGAACACCTCTCTCTCTCTCTCTCTCAAACACAGTTTACATACAACATTAAACTGTTACATTTCTCCTCTCTCTCTCTCTCTCTCTCTCTCTCTCTCACACACACACACACACACACACACTCTCTCTCTCTCAGAGTATAGAATATAAATATGACGTATTTTCAGTTGTTTCATACTTTTTTGTTATGTACAGTACAGACCAAAAGTTTGGAAACACCTTCTCATTCAAAGAGTTTTCTTATTTTCATGACTATGAAAATTGTAGATTCACACTGAAGGCATCAAAACTATGAATTAACACATGTGGAATTATATATGGAATTATATACATAACAAACAAGTGTGAAACAACTGAAAATATGTAATATTCTTGGTTCTTCAAAGTAGCCACTTTTTGTTTTGATTACTGCTTTGCACACTCCTGGCATTCTCTTGATGAGCTTCAAGAGGTAGTCACCTGAAATGGTCTTCCAACAGTCTTGAAGGAGTTCTCCGAGAGATGCTTAGCACTTGTTGGCCCTTTTGCCTTCTGTCTGTGGTCCAGCTCACCCCTAAACCATCTGGATTGGGTTCAGCTCCGGTGACTGTGGAGGCCAGGTCATCTGGCGCAGCACCCCATCACTCTCCTTCTTGGTCAAATAGACCTTGATGCCTTCAGTGTGACTCTACAATTTACATAGTCATGAAAATAAAGAAAACTCTTTGAATGAGAAGGTGTGTCCAAACTTTTGGTCTGTACTGTACATAACAAAAAAGTATGAAACAACTTAAAATACGTCATATTTATATTCTGTACTGTGTATATATATATATATATATATATATATATATATATATATATATATATATATATATATGCACTTCTCATGATTGGGTAATCGCGGCAGCTACATTAGTTTTTCTGATTAATTGTTTTGCTCTATGAGAAAGACAAGGTAACAAAATATTCGGGGCCGTTCACATCACGTCTTTTGCGCGCGCAAGTTCGTTATTTCCAATGTAGGCGCGCGGTATGCGCGCTCATAATGGAAGCAACGCGCGCGCGTCGCACCGCATCCAGTTAAAAACATCTAAACTTTTCAGAATGCCGCAAGCGCACCGCAGGTCATGTGACAATAACTAACCAATCAGCTTCATCCTTTCCCGTATCAACGTTGAAAGCTCAGCTAAAATGAAGGAACAGCTGTTCATAGCTGTATATGAATTGCCATTTTGAAACGAATTTAGTAGCAGAGCTACTGCGAGCGATTTTTAGTGCTGCAAATCCATTTATACTTTGCTGAAATTTCCGCATCTTCATTGAGAGAGAGCGTGTAATGGATGCTTAGCAACGACAGACGCCCCAGGAGCACTTCTGTCCGAGCGCTTTGGAAAGAAGGAGAAAGCGGCGCGACTAGCGTTTTCCACGCGTTTTTAGGCGCGAACTATTGAAGACAAAAGCGATGACCCTCGGTACCTCTCAGGCTGACATGTTGATGTGATGTGATATCTGATTTAAGTGGGCGTGGTGTGTGTAAGGTAGAGAGGGCATGACTGATGATAGTGTCCTGATCCAGTCACGACGCTATTCTCAGCCTGCGCTCCAGCTGAGTAATCAACTTTATTTAAAAAAATAATTTATATATTTTATATTCAAACTGAAAACATGATGTGATTAACACTCAAGTCATTCAAGTCATCGTGTCTCAAGTCAAGTCAAGTCCCGAGTCTTTAACTTCCAAGTCCGAGTCAAGTCTCAAGTCCTAAAAATAGCGACTCGAGTCGACTCGAGTCCAAGTCACCAAGTCACAAGTCCCCATGTCTGAGATACACTAATGTGACATTTAACAACATGCTATTTTTATTGATTGATTGATTGCATGGTGATATTTAATTATCATTCGCAAGTGAGTCATCATCATTCATAAAATATTAATATGAACACCAGTAGAAAATTGCAGCATTATACAAAAAGAAAAAGGTTATGTTTGTATTATGTTGAATATATTATTAAGAAATATATATATATATATATATATATATATATATATATATATATATATATATATATATATATATATATATATATATATATTACTTGAACATATTACTTGAACATACCCTTTTATATGTACTTAATATAGTACCCTTGTAATAACTTAATATAATATTAATAATAATAATAATAATAATCGCGATTATTTTTGTTGTTGTGGAATCTGTTTATTTATTTCTAAAAGGCATAAGCTACTAGTTAAAAAAAAAAAAATGTTCAAACAGCTTGCCATAACCTGCCTCCCTGAGACAGAGTCACCAGCCATCCATCCATCCACCCATCCATCCCGTTGCATTTCAGACTCCTTTGTAGCAACCAACAACAACTCACTTCTAATGAATAATCCAAAAAATGATTTGTATGCCGTAAATATCAGGTTACGACATCATAGTTCATTGCCTTGTGTTGTGAGAAGAGGCGTGCCAGAATGATCACACATGTGCGCCTGAAAACAACAGCATGCAGCTGCCGCTCTGCTTTCTCAACAGCAGCACTTCTGTTGTGATGTTTGGTCAGCTGAGTGTCATAACATGACCGAGAATACGCGGCGAGTGTCGGTGGCTTTTTAAACAGAGGAAGTGAAACATCTGTCCCCAATATTTCCACAGTTTCCCCCTAGTTTAACTGAAAGAGTTAAACTGACATGATTTGGGGGGTCCGCCCACTCTGTTTGCTGCTAGTTGCAGCGGGTCACTGAGTTGTTGTTTTGACTACAGTTGCGCATGGAGTGCTGTTACACTGAAAGGCATTGAGAAGAAAAGACAGGGGGAGTTATCGGACAGACGTTGCAGGATCTGCACTGCACATTTATGGTAGAGAGAGAGAGAGAGAGAGAGAGAGGGGAGAGCGAGCACGTGTCTAGCAACATCGAAGGCAAACCTTGAACAAAGACCATTCGTGTTTCCACCTCAGACGACACTGTCCTCATGATGCCACGCCTGGCGGCAAAGATGAAATCTGGAACAACAACAGCAGCAGCAGCAATACTACTAACACTACTACTGCTAATAATAATACAAACATGTCGTAGTTTGAATTGTATAAATGTTACCTGATGTTGATATATTCATTAAAAAAATTATATTAAGCAAATTGATAACACTCGTAACACTCATAGTTTTAACCTAATTAATAATTTCATTTATATATATATATATATATATATATATATATATATATATATATATATATATATATATATATATATATATATATATATATATATATATATATTCAAGGTGGGGTTTTTATTAAAACTCACTTAAAGCATAAAATACATGTACTTAAAACCGTTTAAATAATACACTAATAATAATAATAATAAAAACACCATTTTAGTCAATATAAATTATAATGGAACCAACATATTATAACTTAATACAACATAATAATAATAATAATACAACATTTTTTGTTTGAATTGTATTGGACTGACACCAGCTGTTTATTTTATATATATTTAAATCTATTAAATTGTACAACTTAATCCTTTGAACATTAACATATTTAAAAAATACATGTTCTTATCTACATTTTAATTTTAATTTAGTTAATTTACTATACATTGACCTCAACGTGGGGCATGTTGTCACACACTATATGGGGTAAGTTGTCACTGTATTTTATAGGTTAGGTAGGGTTAGGTAAAAGAGTTTAAATACTAAGAATAAAAAAAACAATGTGTGTTTGTTAAAAAAATATATTACATGAATATATTATTTAGATGATATGCAGTTATAGACTTACAAATGCATGCAATGCATCAGCTACATTAAAAAAATGTAGTTGTGGTGACCACATGAGGCTGTAGTGTAGTGTAATGTAGTGTTGTGTATTTCTTTACCATAATTGGTGAGCATACTTATCTTATTCCTTAGGAAATGCTCATGAAATTCTTCTCTTGGTAAATATAGAGGTGCTTATTTACACTCAATCTCTTCCCATTTACCTCTGCAGTTTTCCATTGTTTTAACTGGTCAGTCAAACAGTTGGTCACTTGAAGTTGCATCAGCATTAGTTGATCAGATGGCATCACTGATATGAGATGTACTGTGCATGACGGGTCTTTCTCACACATTCTGGATCAGTTCCAGCACCTTAGTGACAGTCAGTATGTCCAAATGGTCATTTGCCTCCATTAATGGTGCCCACTGGGAACCCAAGGCCCAAATCAATATCAACTATGGATAAGAGATCATGTTTCCCTGCCTGCCCCGTCTGTCTGTGGGCCTGGGTCTTTTGTTTATTAAGTCCCCTTCTGTCTTTCCGCTCGTTCACTTTGCTTGTTTCAAACAAATCTTCATCTAGTCATTGGAAGCGTTTCTTGAAGTCCGTGCGGAACATCCTCTTTCCTGGCAGAGCCTATATGTTTGCATAAACCCATATACTCATATTGTACTCACTGCACCCACATTCTGTAAATAATGACCTAATATGACATCATCCAGAAGAGCATTTGTCAGTACACACAGATGCCGTAATGTGGTGTCACATAACAATGAAAGGAATCAGTCAGCATTAATACCATCATCTTAAATAATACTGCACTTATTATGGATTACATGATTTGTAAATGTTGTAGATTTGTAATTAACAACTACAAACATTTTCCACCTATGTTGATAATAATGTCAAATTGAGTTTCTATGTTTTTCTTAAGCACCTTCTGGAATTGAAGTGCAAATAATAATATGGATTTAATATGGATTGTGACAATAATGTAATTCAAATTAAGTGTGTTTAATTAATAGTTAATTAATAGATAGTATAAAAATTATATAATACAATATAAGTTATCATAATATATAAAATATCATAATAGACTATATAATATATTATATGAATTCAATATAAATTAGTCTCACTTAATATGGACTACATGATTGGTAAATATATTTTTAAATGACAACAAAATTAATCTTATTACTTTATTATAATATGTACTTATATCCACTTGCTTTATCATTTATATTTGAAGATATATTATTATCAATGACCATCACTCAGGTCTTCCTGCTATTGAGCTCTATGACTGTACTGACCCCCTCCCCCTCCCCCTCAATCTCTCTCTCTCTCTCTCTCTCTCTCACTCACACACACACACACACACACACACACTTGAGGTTTCAACTGAGTGAAAATGCTTCTCTGAGTTGGGAATATGAGTCAGGTGAGTATGACCTCATCTCTTTTTCCTCTGCTATGAGGTAATGTATCTCTCTGCCTCTCTTTCTCCTCCGTGAGCCAATCATTAGAGGTGCTTCACCGATGACACACCCCACTGATGATCCAGATTCTCACTGTCACGTGATGCTCACACCCTCAGGTGATCTCACTGTACAGATGGATCACTGCAATAGAATAAACATTTATGGTCCGTTCTTTAAAAAAAAAAAAAAGTTATAGTTCAACTTCGACATATCCGTTTTCTGTTTGGAATCAGTGAATTCATAAAACAATTAAACCGTTACATCATACACGTTTGACTTGTGTACAAAGAAGTGATTTGTGTCACACAGTTGCAACACGTGCTGTTGAGGTTGGAGGTTGCATTATCTATTTATTTATCTATCAATATAGGTGAAATTATCTACTGTTCCCACATAAATACGACTATATATATATATATATATATATATATATATATATATATATATATATATATATATATATATATATATATATATTATTATTATTATTATTATTATTATTATTATTATTATATTTTTTTTTTTTTTTTTTTTTTTTCAAATGAATGCACCTTACCAGAGACAATTTATAAAAGGACTTTGACCTTACTAACTGAAAGAACTTTCTCTAGTTTTTGTTCGCACACACCCTCTGCTGGATGGAAAAACGAACTGCAAAAAAAGCACCGGATCACATTCAACAGTACAGAATGGAGTTTAACTGCAAAAAAAAGGGTTAGTGCTGTCTTAAGTTTTTGTATCATTTAAACTGTGTATAATCATATTGTATCTTATTTATGCTTGTCGTGGGTTTATAGAAAAGTATTCGACAGTATTCAATAAACCATGACAGTACTTAATTCACTAAACATGATTTTACATATAATACAAGAGTAAGGAACCAGAGTAAAGTAAACTGGATCTGTTTCTGTCAAAATTAATGTCATTGAATTCACCCTGATTGTAAACTATAGAACTAATGGACCCACTTTATATTAAGTGGCCCTAACTACTATGTACTTGCATTTTAATTAATCATTTAGTACAATGTACTTATTCTGTACATACATGTTTTTACATTGTACTTATATTTTTTAAAAACTACATGTAATTACATCTGTATTTAATTTCTGTAATAACATTTATAATTACACTGTTGACCCATACTTTACACCTTAACCCACCCTTAAACTTACCCATACCTCCAACCCTCTCCCTAACCTTACCCCTACCCCACCTCAATAGCAGCAAAAGTGTTTTACAATACAATATGAACACAATAAGTACATTGTACTTATTTTTTATTTAAGTACATAGTAGTTAAGGCCACCTAATATAAAGTGGGACCGAACTAATGAGTTAATAGACACAGGTGGGCAGGGGCGGATCTAGAAAAATATTGATGGGGTGGCGAGAAGGGGGCAGGAATTTTTGAGGGGTGGCAACATATGGCAGACGTAGGTATATATACTGAATTTAGTCACAGTTTTCACAGTTTGATGAAAAATGTATGTGCACACTACAAAAGGACACAAGTTATCATTTACAAACTTAATCTCATGCAATCAATGTCTTGCATTTGAAACAGTTCATATAAGGAATAAGTGACCATACCCCATAAGCACCACCACACTCACTAATGCATACAGTATGCATCGACATGTAATTAAGAGCATTATAAAAGGTTCAGTGTTATCAATATGTCAATTTATTATAAGAAACAAAAGATTTTAACAACCAATGACATTTCCCGATGGGGAGACTCAACTGATTTTCTACTGTTAGGTGTTAATCATCATCTAACTCAACCAGTCAAGAGCCACATTTAGCCTTAGATGTTATATGAATATGGCCCCTGAAGCATAGGTTTTATTAGCTGACAATAATAATAAATAAATAAGCATTATAAGCACAAATACAAATGTACTTTTAGAAATTGTTTTTGAAAAATATGGTGTTGTTGTTTTGGCAAGCTTAAATTAAAACTTCTATGAAAAATTGTGTGTTATTCCTTTAAAATAATGTTTTAGTATATATTTTTTTAAGTATATTTTACTAAGCAATTTCTTACATAATTTCTTTGAGTTAGACCAAACTTTTACTTTGGTGAGTTGTAGACAGAGTTTCTGTGTTTATTAATAAACTATTATTATTAGCTATTAAGCCTACTTGACATATAGCATGCTCTACTGTGCAATAGTACTACTGTTTGAATTTCTTCAAGTTATACTGAAATTTTATTTTGACAGGTTGTCGTAATGACATTGCCGTTTCTGTCAGTCTGTGTATACGATACGAATAAATGATGATAGTTTTATCAAATGAAATGGTGAAATCCTCTCCTAGCGCGCTGATGTGCACATGTGTAGCCTACATCATGTGTCAATATAGTAAAGAGCTGAAAACACCACAAGTGCTTCAGTGTGTGTGCGTGTGTGTGTGTGTGTGTGTGTGTGTGTGTGTGTGTAGTAGAGCATACATTCCCAGAGACTTGTATAACAACACCTTAAGGGTTCCCATAAGCAGGATTTATTGTTTGCCCCCCTTCCTCAAATATGATGATGGAAAAAACTACTGGGATGAAAAAATAACTTAAATTGTATAAATTGTATTATTTACAAATCACAATTGTAGCTCTCGACATTTACCTGTGGCTATAACTTTATTATGACTCTAATTTATTTTATAGTCCCAAGCATTCAGAAATCATGCAAAAGGAAATTAAGCAGTTTTACTATGATAAAACCATGGTTTATTTTTGTAAGGGTTGTGATTTGCACGTTTTTTTGTTTGTTTGTTTTTTTGAAGAAATTATAAAGGCTGTGTCATCTATAGCAAAAAGGTGGCCAAAAATGAAAGATTAAGTGAATATAAATTAAATGTTTGGTCAGTAGCCTAAACAAGGGTTTGATTGTCCTGTAAGTGTAACAGCAGCAATCACATGGCATTTGTAATAACATGTAGCTACATAAATGTTTTTTTTTAAATTTGCCTACATCGTGTATTTTAACAGTGTTATTATTAACCAATCATTATTGCCTCATTATTTTTTTATATAATGCATTTTAAGTCATTTTAAAGGCTATTGATGGCTTAGTTCTGTTTTTATAGCAACAACAAAAAAATATTACAGTATATTAATACTTTGTAAATTATTATTTGAAGTAACAAAACCATGGTTAATTTGTAGTTACCATGGCTACAAGAACAATGATTTGTGGTGTTATTGTGAAAATCATGGGTAATTTTCGTAAGGGAACCTGAAAAAAAAAAAAACTTTCACAGGAATTTGCCTGAAAGTGATGAACGGCCTCGTTTTAACCTAAATATTATTACACATTACGATTGTTTTATGACTGCAAGCCTTTCTCCTCAAATGCTATTGAGCTTCAAATTTGCGTTTGAGCCCATGTGAAAGAGTAGCATAATTTACATATGATTTACAGATAATTTTAATAAATATCAAACATTTAATACAATTGTACATTATAGCTGACACCTACATGAACAATTAGAGTTGTTTTTATGACTATAAGTCATTCTCTTCAAATGCTACTGACGTTAGAAAAGTGTATACCAATATCGCATGTAACTTTAGAGACGGTCCCTAAATAGAGACTCGTCCAACGTCTAATGTCAAGCCAACTTTATGTCTTTTTTTTTTTTTTACTTTTAGTTTTCTTTTCTCTTCGTTGGATTGCTGATGTACTCTACCCGGGCATAGATGTTCATCCATCAATCATGAACATTCAACCGCAAACATGAGGTGCGAGCGGTCGCGAGCGCGGAGGAAGTTTTTTTTTTTTTTTTTGAGCAACTGGGATGGTGCCCCCTCTGGGAGTTGGTGCCCTACTCTGCGTGTAGGGGGCGATGGTACTGAACACCTTTAATATTGCAGACACTATCTAGATTTGATTAAATGCTCTATTTTTTATTATTATAAAAAAAATGGCCGAATTCCGTGACGTTCTGCTTTATACAGCAAGTTCCATTTCCGCGTTTCAATCCCTGTCCTTTTCAAACACAAACGGGTGAATTTATGAATGAAAGTGTGAAAGTTCTGACACAAAATGAAGTTGTTACGTATCCTCACGCTTTTTAAAAGTGGGTAACTATGTTTGACAGGTGCAATATTTGAAAATCGAAAATTATTAATTTATTTTTTAAATTACATTTATATCTGAATATATGTCAGAGTTCGGAGCAGGTTCGCGAATCATTTGAGTCAGTTCGGGAGTTCGGAGCCGGATCGCGAATCATGTGAATCAGTTCGGCAATTCGTAGCGGGATCGCGAATCATTTGAGTCAGTTTGGGAGTTCGTAGCGGGATCGCGAATCATTTGAGTCAGTTCCGAAGTTCGGAGTGGGTTCGCGAATCATTTGAATCAGTTTGGGGATCGGGAATCATTTGAATCAGATCGGGAGTTCGTAGCGGGATCGCGAATATCATTTGAGTCAGTTATGGGGATTGCGAATCATTTGAGTCAGTTTGAGAGTTCGGAGCGGGATAGCGAATCATTTGAGTCAGTTTGGAGTTTGGTGAGGGTTCGCGAATCATTTGAGTCAGTTTGGGGATCGCAAATCATTTGAATCAGTTCGGGAGTTCGGAGGGGCTTCGCGGATTATTTGAATCAATTCGAGAGTTCGGAGCTGGTTCGCGAATCATTTGAATCAGTTTGGGGGTTCAAAGCGGGTTCGCGAATCAATTGAATCAGTTCGGGAGTTCGGAGCGGGATCACGAATCATTTAAATCTGTTCGCGAGTTCGTAGCGGGTTCACGAATCATTTGAGTCAGTTTGGGGATCGCAAATCATTTGAATCAGTTCGGGAGTTCTGAGCCGGATCACGAATCACGAAAGATTTGTGTTCATATATTTTCAAATTGGCCATAAACATTAATTCGTTGCTGCCAACTGGGGTGGCAGCAGGGGTGGCAAGGCTTTCTTTTAGGGTGGCATTTGCCACCCTATGCCACCCCGTTAGATCCGCCCCTGCAGGTGGGATCAGTTAATATAAATGTAAAAGTTCAGTTTTTATTCAGCTTTCACTGAAGTTGAAGATGCGTTTTGGAATAAAGTAAAGAAAAGTGTATGATTGATTTCTAATACTGTAATATTTTTATTTTATAGTTATATATGTATATATATACACTGAAAGAATTGAACATTTAAATTGAATTTGCAGTTGAATGATGGTTTAATAACTTTATTTATTTTTATTTTTTTTGTGATTTAGTGGTTGAACTACAAACTTCAAATAATAGCATTTTCCACATTTTCACTGTCTTTTAAGAGAAATATTTGAAACTATGCTGATTATTAAGTCTTTCTGAAGCATGAATGAGCAACTTCTGAGCAGTAACATCTCAAAATACCTGAAAGTGTAACATGCCAACAAATACACATGAATAAAGAAGTTTGAAAGGGTTTTTATTTCTGTAATAAACAAACACCTTACATTCTTTAAAATAATTGTATGTAAATCTCAGGGGGGAAAAATAATCTCTGACAAAAAAGCAGTACAATTAATTTATAATCTCACAAAAATACATTTACAAATAATTTAGTTTCTTTTGACTGTTGGCCGTAAAATTTCCAAAATTATGTTACTGAGCAATAAACTCATTCCCAAATCTTCTTGGTTCTTGGGAATCTTTTAAATAGCTAGTCCTACATTCCCTAAAATGGAGCTGAACGAAATCCACCTCTTTCCTGCATTAATAATATCTCCCAAGATCTGTTGCATTGTAGGTCTGAACACAACAAAGCTGCCCACCATCTGAGAGACGGGGAAACTATAAGGATTTAAACCCATGGCTCCATACACCGAGAGAGTGGTGATAGTCGGAGGGAGCCTCGCTCTGGGCACGATCAGGAGCTCTGCTATGATTTTACCCATGGCCCACACATCAGAGTACTGGTCTCTGTGTTTCCCTTGGAAAATCTCCGGGGCAGAGTAACACAAATTGCCTCCTTCTGCACCAAAGCAAAGCCCATTCTTTTGGAACCTGGCGAGGCCTAAGTCAATTATGACAGCTCGGTGAGTGTTGTATTCCACCTGTAAAGATATTAAATAACCATTGTTAAAAAGGCACAACAAAAATAGTTCTAACTTTGCCAGCTGAGGAAGTTCAACCTGCCTCAGGAGCCGCGAATACGGTTCTACTCAGCTGTCATTGAGTGTGTTTTATTCAAATTTCTTTATTTTCTATCAGCTGATTTTCCAGCATCATTATTCCAGTCTTCAGTGTCACATGATCCTTCAGAGATCATTCTGGTATGCTGATTTGCTGCTCAAAAAAGATGTATTATTACTATTATTAATACAAACAATTGTGCTGCTTTCTTTATTTTTATTTATTTATTTATTTTCATTTTTCAGGATTCTCTGATGAATAGAAAGTTCAGAAAATCAACCGCATTTTTTTTTTTTTCAAAAGAAAGAAATCTTTTGTAACATTGTAAATGTCTTTTCTACAAATTCTGATCAAATTAAGGGGATCCTTCATACATAAATGTATTCATTTATTTTTCTTATTCCCCCAGATATTTGAATGGTACTGTATCATCGTCTCCACAAAAATATTAGGCAGCACAGCTGTTGTTTTTGTCTAATCCCCTCCAGAGATACATTCGTATTCTATCAAAGCATGAAGATTGTACTGTATTAAACTATGGAAAGTTATGAATAACAGTAAAAACTGTGATACAGTATAATCTTCAGGCTATGGTGTGAATATGTTTCCAGAGCTAATTAGACACCCAGGAAAGCTAATTTAAATAAGCTTTTTGTTTAGGCTAATAAGGCTAGAGAAACATTCTGCATCATTTTAAATAGAATGTTTACTTTGAAAAGTGTTTACATGAATTAAGATAGTGTATATGTAGGAATTTGTTTTCAAACACATTTCCTTGTCAGATCAGAAATCATGTCACACAGCCAGAAAACCCTTTATTAACTCACCATGATGTTGTCGGGCTTGAGGTCCTGATGGACGATATTCTTGTTGTGCATATAAGCGAGACCTTCACACATGCCACGGATAATGGTAATCAGGATAGGTTTCGATAGCTGAAAAAAAAAAAAAGCTATCAACACTACTTGCATTGATAAAAATCAAACAATATAATGTAATATATCATTAAAGGTTATGGGTTTTCCTGTAAAATATTATCTTTATTTTGTGCACAGAGATAAAAGTTTATGTTTGTTTGTTTGTCATTTTCAATTGTGTTGCTTTCTGAACAATTAGGTTTTAGAAATGATAGACTAAATATTTTAGACATATTGTGATTTTCTGATATTCTTTCTTTTTTTTTTTTGTTCCTTAAGCACATTTCTACAAATTTTTATTTTTCTTCTTTATTTAATTAAAACATTTTTGAATTTTAATCTAGTTTTTAACTAAGTTTAGGATCTGAAATGTTATCAGTTAATTTTCTTATATAAAAGTAAATAGAAATAGATCAATTAAAATGTAATTTTTAACAGTACAACCATGTATGATTGTGAGCCGAACATAAGGTTTTCTAGAGTTTTTCCAAAGATTAATTCCAATGGAATATTCCACATGCCCTGAGAGTCCAGCCAGGGTTCAGCCAGGAGCTTCACCACATTGGAATGTTTCAGAGACCTACAATAAAATCACATTTGCCAAATATGAAATATCACAAATGGCAGTAGGTTAAAATGTTTAATAAAAATAAAAAATAAACAATAATAATAATTATATATATATATTAGGCAATATGTAATATAACACAGTAATGACTCACAAAACATATTAAATAGTAAAAAAATTTAATCTTTTCTTAATTTTTCATGATTTCTATTAATTTTATATTTTCTCACTTTTCACAAAAACACAGAATAACACTCAAAATGTATTCAACATTTATTCTGCCGATCCAGTCTCATACAAAGCATGCTGGGAAGAATTACTGATTCATGAACAAAACTGATTCATGTCTGTCTCAACACAAATGGGTGGAGCAGTTTATATATATATGGACTGAATGCAATTTAGTTCTGTAAGCAGCATATATTTTTAGCATATATACAAAAACTCACCGATATATGTTTCTCTCTTTCTGAATGTCTTGTATAGTTACGACAGTGGAAGGCACCTTCTTAAGAGCTGCAGGTTTATTTCTATAGGTTACTTTATACACCTTTCCAAAGCTTCCTTTAGCATACGTAGAAGCTGAAAAAGCCATCTGGAGAAACATTCAAAAATTCTAATGAATTCATTGTTTAATTACTTGATTATAATTAAACTAAATTCTCATTGATTTATGTCTTTTCCTCAGTGTTCAAGCTAAATTATGGATTTCTGAACAAATAAACATTCATGTTTTTCAGGAAGTCGTAATAATTATACCTAAATTTCAGAGATTTTATACATTCATTACATTTCAAAGTCATGTTGTGTTTAGTTTTTAACCCCTCTGATTAGAGCATATTAACATCTGTGTTAAACTTCAAGCACTAGTTACAGGAAAAGTGTGAAAAAATGTTGTCCCTCTTGTTTTTCCCGACAGAAAGATGTCTTGAGACTTAACTCATGCCACTCATACTGACTGATGTCATTTTTGCTTTCATTTTCAACTTTGACAAGCCTCAAATCAGTGTCAATAAATATTATAAAGAGCATTAGTACTGCTGTAAATTATGTCTTCTTAAAGACATAATAATAATAACTTTATTTTCTATAGCATCTTTAAAAGATAATCTCAAAGCACTTTACAATATAAGAAAATACATATAAAATAATAAAGAAAATACAAAATACATCAAACAAAATTATTATATTTAAAAGCACCTACTGTAAATATTTTTATCCACAAAATAAATAAATTAAACAATTCTGAAACTGTCTTTTCACTCAATTTTAAAATATTAGTAAAGCAATCAAGAGCATGCATGCATAAAAAACATAAATAAAGCAATAATAAAACCTCAAAAATTAATGAGTAATACCTTTATTTCCACCCTATTCTCTCATAAAAACATAATAGTAATTTCTATATGCATAAGGACATTTTATTAACGTAAATGTATGTAAATGTCTGTATTTAAAAAATAATGCAGTTAGTGTTACAAGCTATTAAAATTCATAAACAGACTGAACATGATATCTAAATTTTAATGAACTGTTCTTACCACTGCGATCGTCCAGTCTGTTAAACAATGTCATGACAGTCAGACAAAATACACCAGATGAACGGCACCAACTATCAGTCAGCAGTAGTGCTAGTGAAATACCTTGTGATGGCAGTAATTCTCTTTAGCCGCCTACTTTCAGGAATCCTTCCTTCTATTTTAACCAATGAAGTTCACTTTTCCAGTTCTTAGTGATTACAGGTTCAAATTGTCAGGAAATCATTCATTAGAAATTGCTGCAGGGCCTTTTCAGATACACTTACCAAGAACAAAATCTAAATGTAGCAGATGAAACATTAAAGAGAAGAGTGAAACTATTAACAAACTATTACTAATTTCCATGATTCCTGTCCCCTGTGAAGTCTGGAAATCAGAATTAAAATCCTTTTTCCACTTATTCCATCCCACTCCCCCCATTCCTTTTCTATTTTAATTTGTTTTCCTTGTTAATAATAATTCCATATATTTCCTCATATGTCTCTTAAGCCACTTTCACATTGCCATTCCGGAAAATACACAGGTAAATTGTTCCTGCAATTGTTCCCGGGTCGCTAGATTTTGCACTTTCACACTGCCAGTGATGACCCGGTATATGTGCGTGCTTTAACACACAACCCTTGAAGATCCCGTAACGACACGTGACATCAGCGCGTGATGTGTAATGTACGAGTCGACAACGCTTGGCACGTTATACTTTCACTGAAGCAAGCAAACGATCTCGGCGTCAGCGCGGAAAGTGAGAAACTAACTGATCTCTGCTTCATTACAGTTTGCACATATGTTTTTGTCACGAACGTTGATCTTCCTTCAAAACAGCCGGTAAAAGAGTCGCACGATAACGTGCATCATCACTTCGACACGGAATTAGATCTGGCTTTTGTTCACACGGCGCTCGTCCCGGGTCGAACCCCGCAATGTTACTATGTCCCCGACCCGAGTTCAATTCGGTAATCAATCCCGGGACGTGGTTGCTTTCACATAGAAGGCGACCCGGCAATGTTCCGGAAATATTGCGGGTCCGATGTGCAGTGTGAAAGGGGCTTTATACAGGCAATGCTCATTAATTCTCAGTTCCACCACCAGAGGGCCCATGATTCCTCACACTTCTAAATCCTTGCCTCTCTGAGAAGTCTTTCCAATATTATTGTACTTTCTTAACACACACATCTCTAATTCCTTGTAATGAATAGAAATCATTTTGGTTTCTTGTTCTCTGTGCAGTCTTTCTAGAATCCCCCCCCATCACGGTCAATACCAGAACCATACTTTTAAATAAACAGCATATCGGGTGACTTACTGAAAAGATTAAAATACAAAAATAAGTAGGATGGATTTGATATTGATGGTAAAAAATATATATATTACATCAAAGTGATTTGTTCTGGTTTTGGGGTGCATGAAAGAAGATACTATATCACAGTTCCTCTGAAAGTTCAGATTTAATGGCAACATGTTAATATATTATAAACTTCCAACTCAGTTTATTGACATTACACAGTAGATATCTTATCAACCCGGACAAGTACAAGTATGGTAAAGCAACATACAAGGATAGTAAAGCTAATAGTTAGTAGACAGTATGATCATCTAATTTAGACCAAGCATTAAGACAACAGTCGTTAATCTATTCTATATTTCAGCACAGAAAGACCCCACAGCATTTTAGTTACATTAAAAACTGCTCTTCTGTATTCTTCAAGTATCCTTTAATTGGTTGAATAAAACCTGTATTCTTCGGTTTCAACAGCTCTGCCATTCTTCATGACTACACGTTGATATGTTTGTATGCCTCGCTCCAAATCGTTGTGATGTCGAGTCATTGCCCCGTTACTCGGTACGACCATGGACCTCTGGACGCTGCTGTTACTGTGTGATGCAACCAACGCATTGCTCATCTAAGAGAAGATAAAGAAAATGTAAAAGTGGTTTTATACTCAAACTCATCCAGGGTTATTTTAGTTAACTTTAATGGATATATAAACTAACTTATTTTATTACAGTTATCTGCCAAGGCAACATTTCTCATTTTCATTAAGTTTATCTTGATTTACTAAAATAACAAAAGTTAATAAAAACTACATACATACATAAATAAACTAATAAAAATGGCAAAAAAAAAAAAAGTTTTACTGAAATGTAAACAGAAAATATAAACTAATTCAAAACAAAAAAAAATATTCTTTTGGAATTCTTACCAGAGAAAAAGGGGAGGGCTCTTCTTCAGAGTCACACTTACATTTAAACCTTAAGTTTAAAAATTTGTTGTGTCAGAAGTTATCCACAGGTAAAAAACATATTTCTATGCACATCAAAAGTCCATAATTCATCTGAAATAAATACATACGGTAGTGATCCATTGTAGTTTTTCTTCAACCCACATTTATTACAGGATGTTGTAGCCTAGTAGTTTGGTAAGAAAAGATCACATCAGCACTCAATCTAAATGCCTTTTATCACAAAAATGATATTTACAACTGCAAGCCTGTTATTTTTTATTTTTTTAATGAGACTGAATGGTCTCATTAATTAAATAAAATAAAAATAGATATCTATATGATAATATATTTATTTTAAGCAACATAAAGGACAGAATACTGTATTTCATCGTGAATTTTAATGTATTTCATTATTTCCTTACCATTTTCTCTGCTAATGCTCCTCTAGTGACTCACGTCTGACCTAACTGACTAGTTTTCCACAGAGATCTCTGTAAGTTTCGTGTGATAACCGTTCCGCCCATCTGTCAGCAGGAACGTTTCAGAGGAAGGCAAGCAAGAAACAGAAATAAAGGACAAGAATGAGAAACTCATGCCATGAACTTAACAAGGCCACACATTCTCCACAACAGTGTTTTACAAACATATTTTATTTCAGGTAGATAAAATAGAGACTAAAATAGAATTCTTTGGGCGAATGAAAGGTGTTATATATTACACAGTTCAGAATTAACCAAAATTCCACCCCAAAATAATGTTTAGCTATTTACTGGGTAATCTAATTAATTTAAATTCACTGCACTGAAAAGCATTGACAATTAAAGTGAGTTTTTAATAGGTGTAAATACCTCTGAGACTACAATAAAGTGTTTATAATCTCCAAAAGATTGAAACATAATCTCCATTTGCCATATAACCATTCTCTGGCTCTTGAACTTGTTTTTTGGAATATTTTCAAGAAGGAAAAGTGTGACCTCTATTGTCTGTCAGAAGAGACTGGAATATCCAGTTTATTATAAAGATGTTTGACATGTATACAAGCCAATCTTAGAGAAGACATGAATATTAGGCAGACGTCAATTAGGGTTGTTTTCTGTTAGCTGTCTTTTTTTCTATATGAAAATATTCTACAAATTCTACAATTCCATGAAATGCTGTGAACTGTATGCTTTGATCAAATCACTGTTGTAAGACTGATGAACAACACCCACTATGAGTAAAACAGAAAGGAAAAGCAGCTTCTATGGGCAAAACAAAGATGCATGGTTACATATTTGGACTTGAAAAGCAAGTTCTTTAACCATAACAAAGTACGTCATTACATGGACTACACAGATTTTCACACAAACTTAAAAATGGATAGGAAATTCATTACTAAATCATGTTGGTTGTCCACTCCTTGATACAAGACCGATTTATCAGTGCGCTTAACAGAAGCTCATTATGAGGCCTCTATATGTTTTAGTTGGATTTAAACAGTAAAATAAATGTTTTAAATGAAAAATAACATTTTAGTTTAGTTTAACAATCACAATGTTAAATGGTTTTGTTTTATCATTAATATAATATTACTTATTAAGTTACCACAAACATATTACTATGAAATTTTACTTTGATCACCTGATATTTGCAGAAGTTCCACACCTTTTATTCGAGTGTACTATCCTTGCTTTTAATTACTGGATACAATTTTTTGTTTTATATATTTTCATTTGGATGTCAAAAACCAATCTTTTGTAAGCATTATTTATAGAAGCCACATATTTCATGTGTTTAAAGACTTCCATGTGGATGCAAAAAAAAAAAAAAAGTGAAAACGACAGTGTGTAACACTGCATTCATTGAGGGAAAAGGAGTATATTTATCATAAGAAACATAAAAAACAACTAGGTCTGATAAGCATTTATTCTCTTTCACCTGTTCATGGTCAAAAAAGCAAAATCAAAGTGGTGTCAAACTTCTTCATCTGGTCTGACTGCCCATGGTGCTGGAGGATGCTCTACCAGGGTTCGCCATTGCCAAAGACTTTGTTAGGCACTTGATCTTTACTTTTTGTGATGATTTCGATTGATTTTAGCTTAGTGCAGTGCCGAAAAGTTGCTATGTGGCGTTCTGTACTTCTAATATGTGAAAAAAAAAACTGACATGAAGATTTATATGACTGATAAACAGACGGACTGAGCGGGTAGCACACATAGGCTACACTACTATCATTGGTCCTTTCCCCTGCATGGCTTACATTTTTACACTTTGCATCACAATCAAATAAAAATCACTCCCTGATATTTTGTGATGTCATAATCTATTAACGTTTATTTTGCATTACTTAACACAATCCCTTATGAAAATTAGCCATGGAATTACTATTGTAAATGTATAGTTTTTTTTGGGGGGGGGGGGCGTTTTTATTGCCAATTACAGCCTATAACCACTATAAATACCATGGTTAAACTATGGTTAGTGTAGCAAAACTTTGTTTTTACCATGGTTTAACTAATAACCAATAACCATGTTTTTTTTTTTATATTTTATATACAAATTTGCATGTTATATATTCTGAGTCAAGAGGGGAGGAGATAACAAATATGGTCAAAAATCTCATAGGTTTATTTAGCTCTTTTTATTCAACAATTGGTTGAAATAAATTTACACAAAACCTCTGTATTTCAACTGTAGAGTTTTAATTATACATCTGCTTACAACTAAATCTATACCACTGATATCAAACAAAGTAGATACATTTTATCGGTATCAGTCTGAATTTGCATTACAACTTTCAAATGGGATCTTATAATTTACTTCAAGCTTGTTCTGTCTGACTTTTAATTTGAATAAACAAAGCTGATGTCTTCACAGGCAACAATTTTGCCATTCTTTATAATTTTCATAGAATATGTTTGACTGCCGTTCTCCATATTGTTGTAGTGGTGAGTAAATACACCATTTATTGGCAGGTGTATGGAACTCTGGATGTTGTTGCTCGCCTGAGATAAGAATAAGAAAAATTATTGATATTGTTGGTTTTATTTTGCCACAAGGCCCTTAAAGGTTATTTTTAAACTAACAGTCCCATTACACAAACATTAAGTAATCCAAACACTTTCTTTCTTCTCTTGTCAGAAATAGTAGTTAATTTTTGCCATTTTCATGTACTTTTCTTCTACTGTTTTATACATACTGAGAATAAGGACATACTATTCTTATATTGTTTTTTATCTACATTTTGTGCAATACCGCATCTGACTTCCTCTTCCTCTATGGCTGCCTCTACTAATGAAAGATGCTACATTTGACCAAATTCATTCTGATGAGGAAACAAATTCATCTACATCTTGGATGGCCTGAAGAGGTATGAATATTCAGAATCTTTTTATTTATGGTTGAACTGTTCTTTTAAAGTTAGATATCCCACAGACCACCCATCACTGAAAAATTGACCTACAAAAAATTATATATAAAAAAAATATATATATATATACAATTCAAAGAAATATTTTATGTTTCAGGAGGTGTGCCTACCTCAAAATAAGGTGTATCATTTCTCTTACAGACTTGATGGGATTTTGACCGATCAGAAAAACAATCATGCCTTTAATGTAGAATAGAAGAACATTTAAACATGAATTAGATTATGCTGATATATAAATATATATATATATATATATATATATATATATATATATATATTACAACTGAATAATGTTCTATATTTAGAATTTTGGTAAATAATCATCCTTTCCAATCCAAACTTTACGTTTTACTTCATTGACTCATATAAATAAATAAATTAATTAATTAATTATATATATATATATATATATATATATATATATATATATATATATATATATATATATATATATATATATATATATATATATATATATATATATACTGACCCACATGTCCAACAATCAGCTTTTCCCAGTGGATGATGATTAATTATTTTGGACATGTCTGTAAAGATTCAGTAAGCAAAGTTAAAAGTCTATATAAGTAAAGTTTTTACTTTCCAGTAATCCTTTTTATATAACTCAGAATATATTTTTTATAAGAATTATTCATTTATTTATTTTGGATTTCAAAAATGTTTTATTTCTTATTAATTTAAAGATCAAAAGTTTGAATTTCATTTAAGATTTATATGAAAAATATAAAAAAATCACCAATATTAAAGAAAGATGGATGACCGTGGATGATCTCATGGTGACTACATTAACACATTTTCCTTGAAGGGCTCTTCATGAAGGGAATGTCATTTGTAGGGGCATTTAAAAATAAAAGTGAACAAATTTGACCAAATGTAACCTTTTACAAAGGGCCCTTCCAGAAGTCTGTCAGTTAAAATAAATGTGTGATGATCAGTTTTTAAGATGTGATTTCATTGTAGTCATGTGATCTTGGGTTATGAGTTCTTGCTGTGCATTTTGAAGCAAATTTTCAAATTCACATACAAATTTAATAATTTAATTTGTCAAATAATTCAATTTGTCTTTATTTTAATGTAATACAAAATAAGTTTCTTCAGCGATAGTCAAAATTAGACAACATTTAGTCTGTCAGTCCCTTTGCTAAGGGAGTTCCAAAAGTTTACATGAGACTGTAATGACCCTACACCCTTCAAAATAAGTCACTTGAAGGGCTCTGCCCTTTGAAGGTAATAGGGCATAGGGATGCTCACTTCTATTTGGGTTTCACCCTAAGAAGTGTACGTTTAAACAATGGTTAAATAATATTATGTGTACTCACTGTATTTGTCCAGTCCGCAATTACCTCTTCAACCCTGTGGAAGCAAACTGGATCAGCTTGTGTTCAACAGAGATATAAATCTTAAGGCTGAAAGATCATCAGCTCCACCCACCGTATCTAAATTGAAACTAAAAGTATTTACTGACAAGTGCTGGGGACAGTATTTTTATAACTGGACCTCATTATATATTATAAATAGGCCTATGAGATGGGAAGTAACAAAGTAGCCTACAAATACTTCTTAAGTAGTACTTAAGTAGATTTTTCTGGTATCAGTAGGCTACTTTAAATTATTTTTCTGATTACTTTGTATTTTCACTCCTTACATTTTTTTACACAAAAATCTGTACTTTTTTGCTTCTTACATTTTCAAATCAGGCTCGTTACTTTAGCTCATTGCACGTCTCAACCAACGTCTCTGTATTTATTTATTTATTTATTTATTTATTTATTCTTAAGTCATTTCTCGTCCTCCGTACAACTCATGTATAGGCTAGTGATGGAAAGTTCAGTTCTTTTCTCCGAAACAGTTCTTTCGGATATTTAGTTTCAATGAACCGGTTCTTTTATGCCCTAACATAGGGTGAGTTAGACTTGAAGAACGGCTACAGATGGCGATCAACGAGAGTAGCCGCTTGCAGTCGGGGGCAGAGTTGAAAACAGACATGTCAAGTTGGACATCTTCAGCTCCAGTTAGTGACACTCATGTGGCGTTTGCATACTTTATCACAGATGAAGAGAATTAAATGCAATATTTGTTGTTTTACCAACTTTTTCATGAGCAACTGAAACAGCTTTTACATAGTGCTTAATACAGAGACATATTTTTGAGAATACAAATAGATGTTTCAATCCCTTTAGTAGGAAACTCTTGATAGTAACAATCGGTGTTGAGTGGTTAAACAAAAGGAGGGTAAGTTAAGTCATTGGGGTCAGTGGGAACCATGCTTCATCAATGTTTCGTTGATTTAAGCCCACAGCGTCTCCAGAAGGCTCAACGGTGTACCCAGCGTCCCAGGTACACCCCCCTCCATGTCATACCCTCATATACTATTTAAACACTAATACAGTGGGGTATATATGCTCTTATCAGTGTTGTATGATAAACAGGACTCAAAACAACAGTGCGATAGTAACAGTACAAAAGCTTTTACCATTCTAAAAACACAGATTTGTGGCCATTATTGAAACTGAAAAGGTTCGTCTATCCCGAAACACACTTGATCATTGTCATGTGTTGAATCTTGCCAATCGTGACACAGCTGTGTCGTCATCAGCGCTCCTGCACACTTGCAGTAATTTGATGTCACACATCACAGTCATGTGGCGTCAGCGCCGTCTCAAGTTTCTTTTACTAGGCGTTTCTCAATGTCAAGGATACTTCCTTGGTAGGACTGATCCTTCCAAGTCACTTCCTTCAGAGGCTAGGTGAGAGTCCTCTTTAGCATTCGGAGAACACGTAAATGGAACAGGCTAGCAAGTGCACGTAATTGCGTCATTAAGTCAGTGAAAAGGTCCGTTTGAATAACGCTGTGATGGTATCATTAAATTACTTTGGACAACTTAACTAGTTATTTATAAAATAAATGCCGTTGACGCAACCAATTGTTAAATGACAGGTCCGGTTCAGTTAACCATTTGTATTAGTAATTTGTACTGGCATTTAAACGTCAAACTTTACTTATGTTTACTAGAGTTATAACAAATGTTTGGTAACTTAAATAAAAACCGTTAACGCTCCGACTACGTTAATGTTATTTCAAATCTTAATGGACGATTCAGTCCAATTTAGTGAATTGGTTCAACCGGAATTTATAGAAAAAGGAATTTTTTTCTTTAAAGAAAAAAAAACTTTAATAAATTGCTGTTTATCATGGCAAGTTTCTTGAATTCAATTAATTAATTATATTATGCTTTTTGATGAAAAACAATAATAATTAACCATTAAAACAAAATTAAAACGAACCCCCCCCCCCCCCGAAAAATACTTAATAAACTAATACAGAAAAATTAAAACGGAGGTTATGGAAATTTCTCCGCCATAAATAAAAGAAAAATACAACAGAATTTGTGAAGAAAATTATATGGAATTCCTAGGGCCTTAGTTGGTGAAAGAAATAATAATAATACAAAAAAACTGAATATGAAAAACTCATAATCCTGAACCCTTTCAGTAAATATTAGGCCTACAGATGTCGTTGAAAACATATTTTGGAAAAGCTATACTAGGACTATACTTTACCTACAGTAAAGGCTTTTTATTATTATTATTATTACTATTATTTATTATTATTATTTTTTTATCTTTTTTGCCAAACAGAGAGTAGTTCACTCCATTATTTTATGTTGGTTCAGAAAAGACTACCACAAGATTTTACAGTGCAGTTTAAAGTTCAGCACATATCAAGGATATGATATGGCAGTGAAAATCTTCTTACTGTACTATATATGTGATGCAATTGACAAATTAGACTAAATATATAGCAACATTTAAAATTATTGACTTTTTATTTAATAAAATAAAATAAATGTAATTAATAAGTGTGTCCATTCTTAACTAACCTGAGCACATGTTCTAAATCAAGGGAAACGCACAGTTTAAGACAAACTTGTAGAAAAGGAAACTTAAAGATTTCTTCATAATTTATTTCCCTAAAATACACTCCTTGCATGCTTTGCAAGCTAGTTTTTGAAACTCTCCACAAATTATTTCTTAATCGATGATAACATCAATTACCATTTATTTCATTAGAGAGACAGCCTTTTTAAATTATTATTATTATTATTTTAATGTAAAATGAAGCAGTTAAAACATTTTGTAGTGTATTGATCAAATCAAATCTAATATTTTTTAAACTGAAAATGCAGGAAACATAATTATCAGTTCTGATTATTTTTAAACATGCAGTATTGTCCTCATATAGCAGTAATTCTAAAACATAAGGTGCATATCTGGAGGAAACATACTGAAATATCTCTCGGAATGAATGAAGCAAATGCATGAAGTGACATTTGAGGTCCCAACTTTTCCAGTCCACCAGAGGGAGCCAAAATATTAGTTCAGAGTATCCTTCCTCTTTATGACTTTTCCCCCACTTTTGGAGACCGGATTGCCATTATTGTGCAAATGAATTTGAATACATTTCAGTGTGTGATATACACATTATTAATGACAGAAAAATAAATAAACACATTGGTGTTTTTGACATTTTAATGGTTATTCTTTACATCAAATGAAAAAAAAAAATACTGTTGAATGAACATAAACAGGATATCAGCAAAGACAAAAACCTAAAATAACATCAACTTCACTATAATAGTTTTCCAGTGGGAATTTCTATTTAAAAAAAAAAGCATTTCACCTGTGTAAAATTAAAGTGCATGCCAACGTTTATAAGAACACAAGTCTATTCACAAGTGTTATTTTTAAGAATCTTTGGTTATTTGCACTTTCTCATACTTAACGATTCTCCCGTCCTTCGTGACGATCTCTTTATATACTAGAGCTCCATTCTCCTCGATGTAGCTTTCCTGAGTCACTCTCCCGGTTTCTGGGAGAGGACAAGGAAATGACATCAGGGACAGCTGCTTATTCAAGGCCTCACCCTTAACCGGTACTATTGCCTTTCCCATCTCTCTCTGTTGAGGTGGACTCTGTCGATAATATAAAGCTTGAGGTTTATTTAACTCTTTAGGAACAGAAGGTCCTGCTGGATACCACTTTTGATTTGGCCTTATGTCATTTCCATGTGTCACTGTGATGTCTCTTTTGATGTCCCTTGTAACGTCTCTTGTGATGTCTCTTGTAACGTCTCTTGTAACGTCTTTTGTAACATCTCTTGTAACGTCTTTTGTAATGTCTCTTGTGATGTCTTTTGGTCTAATGTCTGTTGGTTGAGCTGAAGGTGCTCTCCTGATGTCTGCAATGACTCCAGCCATAGTACTTCTGTAATTGGGATTGGGTTCCACCATTCTGGATACTGGATTACAGTACGGCTGGTCTTTTAGAGTTTCACGAATCTTGACGGGAGAGACAAACTGGGTGGGTAACCTGATCCTGGCACAGAGTTCAGCTATGATTTTGCCCATGGCCCAAACGTCTGAGCGCTTGTCACGAACACCGTTCATCTGTAGGATCTCTGGTGCAGAGTATGCTTCATTGCCCAAGTTTACTGCAGAGGAGAGTCCATTTCGAAAGAATTTAGCAAGTCCTAGATCAATGATCACGGCACGATGGGTTTGATGCTCCACCTGAAATGGGAAAAGAGAAGTAAGTATCTTTTCTGATGTTCTAGGAAAAAAGCTGATCAAATTGGACCTGTGTATTTATTTAGTCAATATACACCACAATGTGTAGAAGATTTCAAGTGCAGAGGCTTTTGAGTCTTTGCAATCAAAAGTCATAGATTTCAATAAGAACTCAAATTTTGCTCAATGATTTCTTCAGAAGACTATAAGGAGCAATATCCAAGACAAATGAAACCTAGTTGAAAACTTAGTTGAAAAAACAACAGCTCATTTTCAGTCTCACCATAATGTTATCAGGTTTGAGGTCTTGGTGGACGATGTCTTTAGTGTGCAGAAACAACAATCCTTCACACATGCCAGTGATGATTGTGGCTTTCACTGCTGGAGTCAGCTGATGAAGACAAAAAACATTGTTGCATTTTGGCTCCACTAATACATAATCTAAAGCATACTTTTTAAAAATGTTGTAAAGAAATAGTTCAGCCAATGCAAATTTTGTCATCAATTAGCCTACTCATCCTTATGTCACTTGAGATGTAACTGAATGTGCAAAGACCCAATTAAAGTATACAGTAAATTATTAATTAAACCAAGCAAAATTCCAACTGAATTTGGCTAGCTGTTATAGTACAGAAAACATGTCAGCAATACCATTATATTGTATGGAATATGGCACCTGGAATAGCTACTTTCTTCTAAATTATACATTATTATATTATATCAATATGCAATTTTAAAATATAAATACAATTATAGATTAGTATTATATATTTGTTCAGTGCTTTAAGTGGGCCGGTAAGCACCAGTACTCAGTACCGCCACATCCAAATATAGCTGTTGAGCGTACCACCACCTCTCAGTGCGCCCAGAACATGCTTTTAGCGTACCGCTACGCTCATCTGGACATCTGTTTTAATAGAGGTTTTAATCATTTGCCTGCGCTGCCGCTTTTCAGAGCACCCTTCACAACGCATGCTTCATAATTCTTACTAGTTCAGAGTATGGAGCGTGAATCATTTGAGTCAGCTCGGGAGTTCGGATCGGGTTCTCAAATCATTTGAGTCAGCTTGGGGATCGCAAATCATTTGAGTCAGTTTGGGAGTTCTGAGCGGCTTTGCGGATCATTTGAATCAATTTGAGGGTTCGTAGCGGGTTTGCGAATCATTTGAGTCAACTCGGGAGTTCAAAGCGGGTTCGCGAATCATTTGAGTCAGTTTGGTGATCACGAATCATTTGAGTCAGTTCGGGAGTTCGTAACGGGTTCGCAAATCATTTGAATCAGTTCGGGGAACGCGAATCATTTGAATCAGTTCGGGAGTTAGTAGCGGGTTCGCGAATCATTTGAGTCAGTTTGGGGATCGCGACTCATTTGAATCAGTTCGGGAGTTCGGAGTGGGTTCGCGAATCATTTGAGTCAGTTTGGGAGTTTGAATGCAGTAATGCAGTAGCTCTTTCTAAGGCTATTTTTTCAAAATTCTTTTGCACATTTTATTTATGTTCAGTAGTTCTTTCTAGCTCAAACAAAAATGATTTATATGTTGACTGCTGTATATAAAAGCCCTTCAATATAGTTGTTGTTACCTCAGGGGATGAGGGGAGTCATCAAAAAAAAAAAAAAAAAAAAACAGAAAAGAAAAGAAAAAAATTAATTGGCTATAATAGAGTACCGGCACTTTTTTGGGCCACTTAAAGCACTGTTTGAATTATATGAAAAAAAGCACCCAACCATGACATTCAGCTAAACTTCTGTTTTTTCTTCATCTGTCTCACTGAAGAAAGAAGAGAATGGCGAGTAAAGGATGACAGATTTTTAATTTGAGCTGCATTAGACATCTTTACCTGTATTTTAGAAAGCTGTACTTTGAAGATGGTCGTCTCAAGATCTTCCCCAGAGATGAACTCCAAAGGAATGTTCCACTTGGAGTCTTTCAGCCAAGGATCACCGAGAAGCCTCACCACGTTTGTATGCCGAGCATTACTGGAGTTTAAAAGTCATGTTTCATGGTTATCATTTTAAGCTCAGGAGTTAAACATTAAAGATATATCAGATATATATACACACCGATAAACTCGGCATTCTCTCTCCAGCTGTTGTTTGCTGATGAGTCCTATAGGAACTCTCTTCAGAGCAGCCCATGTGTCTCCATACTTCTCCTTGTATATTTTTCCAAAGCAGCCTCCAGCCAGTGTTTGTGTGGAGTATGCCATCTCGGTCTTCTGTTAATACATTAAACATCCATATGAGAAAATATCTATCTATCTATCTATCTATCTATCTATCTATCTATCTATCTATCTATCTATCTATCTATCTATCTATCTATCTATCTATCTATCTATCTATCTATCTATCTATCGTTTGTCAGAAATCTGTCAGAAATGTCAATGCCATTTCTTTGTGTCAGTGTTTGTTTTCATATGCAAGTGTATGTCATCAAAACAAGACTGTCTTGAAAGTGATAACCATCAGCACATATAATGCAGTATGGGTCATCTGGTGTTAACAGGAAATCCAAAGCATTAGTCAACTCATATAATCATCTAAGTTTCGATATGTCTGCTATATGTGTAAAGCCATACAGTTTTTCTATCAAATATACCTGACATTTTTATCACAAAGTTACCCACACATATGTAGTAGAAAAACTTTTAAAGCTAAAGGCTAACACGGAGTTTGCTAGAAAAGCCTTTGGGCCTGTATTAAGCCTGTACATGCTGCTGGGAAAAATGCTGTCCGACTGGATCTGGATTGCAAAAGAAATCATAACCCTTACACACAAAGAATATATTCAGACCATGAATCTTTTAGGTTTATTGCTGAATATTTGTTAGCCTGGATTACACTCCTCCCTATACCCCCGGGAAACAAAAATACTTTTAGTATGTTTCTGGCCATATACTTAGTGTTATGATTATCCAAACGTCACACATACCCTACAGCAATTACACAGACAAAAGAAGTGGTTCCTTGATAACCATAAACCAGACAAAAAAGAACAGAAATCACTATTGCTGACATGAAACATCTAGCTATAATCACTGACCTTTACAATAACACACAACACAATAAGACTGATTCAATTGTCACTGAATTTTCTTACCTGTTTCAGCAGGTTATGTGACTGATGGCAATGAATGTGCTCAAATGAAACAGGAACAGTGATTTTCTTTGCTAATTACTGTCCCTCTATAGCCACACCCTCATATTTCAAGACTGGAAAGAAACCTATAACCAGCCAGATAACACACACACACACAGAGAGAGAAAGAGAGAGAGAGAGTTTTTATACTGTACAAACTGTATTTTCTAACCCCCTACCCTAACCCTACCTGTAAACGTACTCCTAACCAAACTTTCTGCTGTTTAAGATTTTTCAAAAATGTCATAGTGTATAACGATTAAGCTGTTTTCCTCATAGGGACAAAAAACAAACAAAAAAAGTCTTCACAAGGTCAAGATTTACTGGTGTTACTACAACTAAGGGAATACACACACACACATACTGTATATAGTACTCAACAATTACATATAATAAATTTTTTTTATGTTATATAAAATTATATAAATATTCCTGCAGAGACTTCAAATAAAGTGAAAACATTACAGTTCAATATTTAGGTTAAATATGTGTTTCCTCATTTTTGGCCAGAAGAGATCTGTGATTACTCAGATTACAATAGGTTTTTATAGCTGAACTAAATATTGCACACACCTGAAAGAAGAATCATGTCAGTCAAGTCAGAACAAGACTTGAACTATTTTAAGTATTGGGCAAGATGAGGCTAGTTTCCTCAAAAAAAAAAAAAAAACATCTCACATCTGTTCTGTTTCTGTGATATTAGGACTAATAGTAACTAGTCATTTTTGTAGATGGACATACAATGCTACTTAGTCCAAAATATATTATATATTTTATTGTATATATATATATATATATATATATATATATATATATATATATATATATATATATATATATATATATATATATATATATATATATATATGTTTGTATATACCTATATATATATATGTATGTATGTATGTATGTATGTATGTATGTATATATATATATATATATATATATATATATATATACATAATTCATTCTGTGTTGTAAGTTTTAATGTTTCCACATGCATATGCATGCAATCAAAATAATCCCCCTAAACCTACCGTCACTATGACGTCAGCCAATCAGGTATCATGGTCTAAAAACACCCTGATCTGTTAACTTTGGGTAACTCCCATTACTTTCCTGCTGGTAAAATCCCTAACGTCATCACCCTACAGGAAGTGACATCGATTTGTTTGGAGGGAAACAAGCAACAGCACATAGGCTCTCAGTGAGTGTTTGCAATGACTTTGAGCTCTGTGATGTTTTATGGTTAGTTGGTTTCTGTCACTTTAAACAAATCCATCAACAGGAATAAGTTATAATATCAATATAAAGTACGAACATTTGAAAGATACAAAAAGCTCAGACCACGTGCATTTGTTTTTCCTGATATTTTGAATCCAACAGATGGCAGTGTTGGAATGAAGTGAAATAGATTTTCTAATCTGAGACCCGTTTTAATTTTGAATTATTCATTTTAAATTAAAATGCATAAACTACTGGAGTAGTAATTATTTTAAAGTAGTATAGGATTTAATTAAAATAGTTTTTGCCTGTCTTTCACTCTTTAGAGAGACACAACCTGTTAAAATAATATCTTCTGTCATTGTTTTAGTAATTAGATTCCAAAAAATAAGTACTTGTAATTAGAGTGCGTTACATTTTAAAAGTCACTTTTTTATTACTAATTATGGTCTTCTTTACATCATAGGAGGAAACTGCATATGTATATGTTCATTGTTAAGGCTCTTTCAGGTTTAAAGTTTCAAAAGTCTGCTAGGAATTTGGAAAATGTGCTTTTTCCTTTTATGGAATGATTTGCAAACTGTAGTTAAATTAGAGTCTTTTCCATCCCTGGGTACTTTAAATGTCTTTTTAAAACCGTTTTAAAGGAGATTTGAACATGTTTTGCTTGATCTTACTTTTATCAGTTGTTTGAGTATCTTGTTTTGTAGTTGGTTCTGTGTTTAACTCACACTGTTTACTGCTGTGTTTGTGAACTTTGGATGGGTTAAATGCAAAGAATAATTACTGGAGTAGTAATTATTTTAAAGTAGTATAGTATTCAATTAAAATAGTTGTTGCCTGTCTTTCACTCTTTAGAGAGACACAACCTGTTAAAAGAATATCTTCTGTCATTGTTTTTCTTTTTCACCTTCTTGTTGAAATTATTTTAACAAGACAAGACACAAAATCAGCATGAGGTTTGTTCATGAACTTGATGGCTAAACTTTAGTTTGTTCGTTCATTCACGACCACTTTTGTTACCAGTTCACCTTCTTAAAAGATTATATAACGTGAATGTCTTTTAGTGTGTTTTATGTGGAAATGAATCAGAGAAGAACATAGTATTTTATTTTGTTGAATTTCTAGACCAAACAAGCAAGCTTTGCCATTACTATGCTTATTTCAGCCTCAAACTCATTTGAGTTTAGTTGTCATTTATGAAATATGCCATGTTTTCCCATGGTGTTGTTGACCAAATCATAACAGAGAATGGGAGTGTATTCTGGTCCTTCCTCTCTGTTCTCCAAAATAACCCTTTAATTGATCAGATTGCTGTTTGGTCTGGTGGTGATGAGGGACTCAGGCTTTGAAAGTGCAAAGGACTTTAGGACCAAACAGAACTAGATGGTACTTGGTTATTCTTCTTTGACTGTAGATTGTTTCTGACACATTGCATGGATGGATTTCAAAATTGGGCATGATAAATGAAATCAGTTTTTTTCTTTCTTAAACCGTCAGTGTTTAAGGACTGCTTGTTTCATTTAACACTCATAAAATGTCTAACTCAGGAGGTCAAACTAAACATTGCATAAATCATTTATTTTCTATTAATCTTTTACAAGGTTTGCAATTATTTTATTAGCTTTTGAATTGAGTTTTTTTATGAAGTTCAAGCAATAAATTAAGCATTAACATTAAAAATAAATATTACTTTTATGTTTTAGTATTTAAAATGAGTCCACATGTAACTAGGTGGTGGTTATTGTGTTACTAGATTGTTTAAAGTACAACACCACATCAGTGTGTTATTTCCACACCTTCTCAACAAATCAGTATAAGAAGAACCACCTGTTTAATTTAACATTTATAAAATGTTGATAATCAAATGAAAGTCAGATTAAATATATATCATGCAATTTCAGAAATTTTTTTCATTAGGTTTGCAATATTTTCAATATTTTGTTAAATCATCAACAAGAACAAAATACTATATCAAAATATATTTAAAATATATATAAAAATGTTTTTAGTAATTAATGTTACTTGACTAGATTGTATACTACACTGTATATTGTATAAACAGTTTACACATTTAGAAATTGTTAGTAAATCTCACAAACAAATAATAAAGTAAAACGTTTAATTAAATGTGAAATGTTCAAGTAGAATCATTTTAAATTGTATTTTCTTGACCAATGTATTCCAGTTATCTTTGTTTTATTAACAACTTAGACAAGTTTGACATGAAATTTGACAAAAAATGAAGACCGTTTTTTTTTTTTTGAGAAATGGCCAGTGAAAGGGCCACTTCTTTATTTTAACATTCATAAAATAAAAATTTAATATTCTCATAATCTTTTATGAGCTTCGCAAATTTTTGCAGTCAATTTACCAAAGTTTGGGGCATGTCTAAATACAGTTTTACTATCAGGCAATAATCATTACATACTTTGCGTTTCTAATTAAGTGCAGCTTATTCGTGGAAATGCCTTCTGTTGATATAAGCATTTTATATTGTATCCTTGATTGAAGTGGCATGAGTGACAGCGAGCTTTTGATGAATGACACGTGACTGCCTGTCATGAGCTGTCAGTGTTTGTTAGTATGATGCCGATGATAATGAACGGTGTGTCCCGCTGCTCATGAAATCTCCTAATGAGGCCGTTACAGTAGAGGTCAGAGGCAGAGTGTTTTCTGTAATTTCATCACGTACCCAGAGAGAGTAAATGAATGAACTTCAAGGACATATACGGATTCAATTTTCTTCCTTTCTTTTTCATTTAAATAGACGTGAGTTAGAATGAAACCCAGGCTTCTCTGATCACCGGTTGTGTTTCTCGACAGTCACTTCTGTGGTTTAACAAACCAGAATTGACTGTCTTTGAAATTCTGTGTTAAATGTAGTTCAACAAGAATCAGCAGCTGGATCTTTTTCTATTAATTTGACAGAGTAATCCCAATTGCAGTTCAGTCTGACCTGTTTCTTTCTCGGCTCTGTTGTCGGTTCGCTTTAATACTGTCGACCCACATTTACTTTGATACTCTCAGTGAAATCAAACCTGCCAGCCCCCTCAGAAGTGGCGAGACATTTTTCATATTATTAAGAACCAACCCAAATCACCCCACTCTTTTCTTATAATAGCTAATTATGACCATTATATTTAATTGAACCAAATATTAACAATAGACAGAGAAAAAAAAAGCCTTTTGGTGAGTGTCAGCATTCATAACATCTCAAATATTTATGTATTTGCTCTGAAATGGCTTACATTTCTTTTTTTCTTTATGGGTGGATTATTTAAAAAAAAAAAACATGCTCTTATTACTAAACTAAAGCAATTTGTCACCTTATTGTATAAATGATCACTGCCGAGTAGCAACTGATTATAACATCTAATGTGGATTAGTAATTAGATTCCAAAAAATATACTTGTAATTAGAGTGCGTTACATTTTAAAAGTCACTTTTTTATTACTAATTATGGTCTTCTTTACATCATAGGAGGAAACTGCATATGTATATGTTCATTGTTAAGGCTCTTTCAGGTTTAAAGTTTCATGGAATGAGTTGCAAACTGTAGTTAAATTAGAGTCTTTTCCATCCCTGGGTACTTTAAATGTCTTTTTAAAACTGTTTTAAAGGAGATTTGAACATGTTTTGCTTGATCTTACTTTTATCAGTTGTTTTGTTTGAGTATTGTAGTTGGTTCTGTGTTTAACTCTATGTGCTCTTGGTGGGAAGTCATGGCCTAGTGGTTAGAGAGTTTGACTCCTAACCCTAGGGTTGTGGGTTCAAGTTTCGGGCTGGCAATACCACTATTGAGGTGCCCTTGAGCAGGGCACCGAACCCTCAACTGCTCCCCAGGTGCCGCAACAGAAATGATGCCCACTGCTCTGGATGTGTGTTCACAGTGTGTGTGTGTGTGTTCACTGCTGTGTTTGTGCACTTTGGATGGGTTAAATGCAAAGCACAAATTCTGAGTATGGGTCACCTTACTTGTCTGAATGTCATTTCACTTTCACTCTTGTCCCTGGACGAATGTGACTCTTCTGGCTAAATTAAATTCAATTTATGCATTTAGCAGACGCTTTTATCCAGAGCGACTTACAGTGCATTCAGGCTATCAATTTTTACCTATCATGTGTTCCCGGGGAATCGAACCCAGAACCTTGCGCTTGATATTTTTTATGGTACATAATAATCCCATTAAAATCAATGTGATAAACAATTTAGATCAAAAGTAATCAAATATGTTCAGGTATTTATGAAATGGATGCTAGTAAAAAGGCAAAATAACTCACTTTTTGTCAGTTGCTTATATAGCTAGCACATTTAAAGAAGAGTTGATTGATTTAATTTATGAGTTACTGGTTCTGTTGCTGAATGGGAAGGAAACTTTACACATGTGGAGCCATGCAAAGCTTCAAGCAAAGCACTGTTTGTGTTTGTCTCTGTGTTTGCTCAACAGTTGTCTGAATAAGGGCTCACTGCCATTGTGCTCTGATGAGCTTTCGCTGGAATTACAGCACTGATTCACTGGTGGATTAGTGTGAGGATCAAGTTAAGCATGTGTATGGAAACACTTCAGATGGGTTCATGAAGATGTTTGGGATGATGCATAGTTGACAGTAAGAGTTTGTGGAGATTTTAGAATTTCTGCTCATCAGTTGAGCATGAAATAATTCTGCATTTATGTGGATAAGAATCACATCACTTCTGGAGAGCAGAAACGCATTTGAAGAATCTCATCAGACTAATTGGTTTTCCCCTCTATGAGCTCAGAGTAGGTCAACAGAGAGGTAACAGGATGATTTAAGCTCATAATCCAGCACAGACCCTACCCACAAAACACGCACACACCACAGATACATACACACACATTTATTTAATCAAATGTGATGCTTTGTCTAAAAGGGGTAAAAAAAAAAAAAAAATTTTCAGTATATATGTATTTATAACAATTGTATTTATTTATGCATGCATGCCAGTGGTGTTACTATAGTAGAATTTATTTATTGGAATTTAAGTAGTGTGCCTCCATAAAATATAATTATTTTAAATTTATTTACTGTATATACCTAACAGTTACATTTCATAAGCTTAGGACATTTTTGGATAAAGAAATGTATTAAATAGAAAATATGACCAATTTTAGTAAATCTGAATTTTATGGCATATATTTAGAATTAGTGATGCTCCATTCGTAAATGAATCTTTACTTTGTTTCTCTGTGGTTTGTCCAAAACGTTGACCGTTTCTGTCAGCATTTATAACCGATGAAGTTCAACACTCACTTTTAAATGAAGAAAAAAACAGCAGATAAAGACATTTTCCTACAGTACACAACATTACCATGATATTAACATGTTTTTCAGTTTAAATAATATGGTATATTAATATGGGAATCGGGTTGTGAGTGCCAGGTGGCAGGATCAGTGTTGTGATTGTTCAGTCGATTGAACCGTTAGCATCAGCTGTCTGTTTTGGACTCTTCATTCATCTTCTTCTTCTGTGAACATGAGTCACTGGCTTCAGGCATCACTATGGGACTGTCAGTCCTGCGAGACATTGCCACTGCTGTCATCTCATTTGCCTTGTGATTCTGGGACGGCAGTCTAATCTATCGCAGGCCTGTCACTACGGCCAGACAAACTGTCATCCTCCTCTGGCAGTATTCAGTACTTCTCAGGCCATGAGGATTTAGACTTGGCAAAGAAATTCAAGGAAAAGCCATTTATCGCTTTAGTTTTTTAGACACAATTGTTTTTCTTAAATTGTTGAAGCCACAAAATATGATGACTTCAGTGTGAAGGAAGGATAGAGAACCTTGTGCATGCTTTTTTAGTACAATCATCTCTTCATATGTTAACTTTGGCTTCAGCTGAGTCATGATACTTCAGGTTTGATCAGATTAAATTAATGGCTTTATCTGCATTACCTTTTAGATGGCTATAATCAATGATGCACAACACAATGAGAATAGGCCTGGATTAGAACCGGAATCATGGATTCATTAAAAGAATATAGACTTATAAAAGAGGGATTTGTCCACAATTTGCACATATAGCCCTGATTCTAAGCTGCATAACATGTGTGGGATATTCCTATAATACCTATAATTCAGACTGACAGCAGAAGGTCAGGGAACCCTGGCCACTTTAAATGGCCAAGGACCCCCACAAGAGGCCATATAACTGACGGGTAAAGCAACCAATCACATTTATTTTTGTGCTGCGTCATACTGTATTTAGGGGCGAGGAAGTGTCCCCCACAAAAACAGACCAGTGTGTAAAACTCAAACTTTACATATTTCACATAAATCCAGAGTTTATCTGATCCTGATAAGCGCTCATTTTCACAGCTGTAAACACGATGGCTTTCTTCTCTAGGAGGTTTGGCATCAACGCATCTTTGTTTCCAGGAGGAATGTCAAAGAAAGTGACACGTGTCTCCCGAAAATCCAGTATAATTCAACCTATCCGATTAAGAAACTCCTGAAGTGTTTCCAATTTTGTATCATATGCATCAGACGTTCGTCCAACTGTCCGTTGGTGTGACGTCTGAGGCTTAATATTTGCATGCATTGCGATATATTCGGTCTTTACTGGCATACTGCTTGATACTCAAATTATAATTGTCACAAGCTATGATGTAAATGCGTTTATACTTCAGTTGAGTGCATAAATTTTTTCAATATTTTATGCACATCTTACCATTTCCATTCAGTGTTTTACATATATATATATATATATGGCTAATCTCCCTAACTAAAAAAAAGTGATTGGTGTTGTAGTCCATCTCTATGTTGGCACGAGCTGTGCCTGTGCTCTGGGTGCTTCACAGTGGTGTTGAGTGAACATTAGCTCTGACCGGGACAGGTTCTGCTTGAGTGGCTTCTCTCATCTGACCACTGGAGTGGAAGAGAAGGTCTCCTGCAGGGTTCAGCTGTCATTCATAAAACTACCAACCACTGCACTACTACAGACTCCCAGACACATTTTTAATGAATGAGGTGTATCTCTTGATGTGCCAGTGATGTTTGCCTTTTTGTGTTTGCATGCATTTCGTTGTATTCTACTTTAGACTTAAGGTGGCTTTTGCTATATTAGAGAATCTTGAATTTTTGAAGGTGCATTCATGTTTTGATACTTTTTTTCTCTAATTATTTTGTGTTAATAATCGCTCTTCTTATTAATGTATGAAGAAATAATTAACCCAAAAATGACAAATCGTTCATCATTTTCTTGTACAATAAATATATTGCCTTTAGGTTGGGTGAAAATGATTATCAAATCTCATTTGATCTTGATAATTAGCATGAACACTTGATCTAGCTGCTATATGTTTGATATGATAAAGTTATAATTAACCTAAGATTTGCAACTGTTATTGTTCAATAACTTTATTATAGGTTGATTTTTGACATAAGCTAGAAGTTTCAAGGATGAAGTATCTTGCATCTTTGCATCCTCTTAAAATTTTTTCGCCCCATTCATTTTTTGTGCATTTAGTGACTGAAGTATTTTTGCACCTGATATGTTTGCTGTTTTTACTGTTCCGTTTTCTGTGTATAGCAGCAAATATACGCTTGATGTAGATCCAGTATTGAGCATCTAAAACAGTGTCTGGATGTATTTAGTGAATTCTTATATAACAAAATTGTTACACTCTTTTTAAAGTACAGTCTAATGCAATTTGCCATTTCACATCTGAGTTTAAATCAGTCACTTTAACAGCTGAATACACAAAAGTCTGCTGTCAGTTGGACTCAAATCCTCACCAAAAGCTCTATTGTGAAAGTGTCTCGACTCTTGAGCCTCACACACTGATATTGAGTCCGCTCTAATGCCCGTGCCAGTATCCGCTCAGGAAAGTGGATTAACAAGACAGTCATTAAGATTTAGTGATCTCTGCCTGTGTAAAGACATCAAAAGCTGTAGTCTGTCGATATACTGAGAACAGACTGAGTATGTTGAGTACAGCACGATTGTGTGGTTTTAAAATCATCGATTGTATCGTTTTTTTTTCATGGCTGACATGATATTGTGGTAGAAATTATATACAAATTATGACATTTTTAATATTTGAACATTTGGACCATTTGAAAATGCACTTCATCCAAATGAATCCATTTGCAAACCATTTTAGTAATAAGAGTGATATACTTTTCATTTTAGAGGCGTGCTAATTTAGTATTTTTGAGATATTATCATAGTCTCTTTTTTATTTTTGTTCAAGTTCTAGTAATTTAATTGTTTTCTTGTTTTTTTATTAGTTTTTAAAATATCTATAGTATATCACTTTTTAGTTAGTTTAGTCATTTAGTTATCAAGTTCAACTTTATTACAATTAATGTTTCCTTGGCAACAGGCTAAAAAAGCATTTTATGTTTATAATATGTTTAAAATAAAAATATTTTTATTGTATTTAACATTTATTTCAACTCTTTTTATTTATAACTCTTTTTTTATTTATTATTTTATTCAGATTTGAGTGTGCATGAGCAAAGATGGCACAATTCACTTTGCGATTGAATCAACCTGTTTCTCAGACCTCCTTTGTAATGTTATTCAGAAAGTAATATAGTAGAAGCACTGCATTTTGAAGAGGAATTACAAACAAACTTAAATGCACATTGTTCACAAAACACCCAGAAACATGTATTAAGAAAGTAAATTCATGCTTTCAAGCAGAGCATTTAGTGCAACTCAATATAATTTTTCTTGCATTATTTATAATTTCCTTCATACACATCTAGCTTCATACAAATCCAGTCTCCCAGCAAACAGAAACAGAAAATGTGCAATATGCAGTACATAAATCTCCCTCTTTCCCCTTCCCTCCCTTAGTGACAGCACTCTCCTCGTATCTTGTCGTATACTTTAGCGTCACAGGAGCATGGCGAAGGAGCGTCCTTCTGCCCTAAGCTCGAGAGAGAGAGAGAGAGAGAGAGAGAGAGAGAGAGAGAGAGAGAGGCAGAGGGAGGAGAGATGCGGCGTCAGTCAGCTGCAGTAGGCAGAGGACAGCGGCAGCAGTAGCAGCAGTAGCTGCTGTTCACTATTGTTCAGCCAGAGCATTCTTCTTTTCGCTCCAGCCAACCAGAGGAGCAGAAGCCCAGGAAATCCACCACACGCTCCGTTCCTTCAGGGAGCACTAACTGAAGAGGCACGCAAACTCTTTCAGTCTTTTCAGTGCGACTGAACTTCTTTCTCTGCTCTCGTTGGGGTTTATTTTTCTCCCGACCGAGTGGATTTTACCCGACTCAGGGGAGCCATGGGACTTGGGGTTAGGGGTGCAAGGACAGTGTCCCTGTGTTTATGGAGGTTATTTTTACTACTCTGTGGAATCTGGACCGCTTACTCCCAAACGACAGGAGTTGGGAAGTCTCTGTACTTCTGGGAGACAGGTATGCAGCTATTTCCATAAGTACATCATTGACAGATGTGAAGGTTCCAGACTTGCTGTTTGTATAAAGTTGCATTGCAGTTGTTTTATTATCAGGGGGACAATTAAAAAGGACTACTGAAGGTCTTCGGTCTCATTTCAAAACAGCTCTGCGTTGAGTTTTTGAATTATATCTCGTCATCCTAATTTCTGATTCTCAAAGTCTGTAACGTAGAGAAACATGTCCCCGTTTCAGCACAGTAGGTTGTCTCCATTTTCCCAGGCTGATTGTTCATTTCTTGTGCTAGATAACAGCCGTATCGTTATTATAATGAAATCTGACAATATAATGGAAGGAGCTCTGAGGTACAAAGTAATGGAAGTTATTTGACTTTTGGTTTGCAAATATAGCCTTGTTTCACAGTCTGTGCACTAAAGCATCTGCTATATTTATAAAAAAAGTCTTATTTTGTATTTTACATGGCATTATACAATATGAATTAATTAAATTGTAATAAATATATAATGTACATGTTTGTTATATATTTTATTTAATAATTATATTTAGTTTAATTATACTTTTTTTAGGACCATAAAAATTTGACATTGTGATATTATTTCATGACAGTAACACACCTCATCTCCAAAATCTCACAAAAATACATATGCATTATATACAGTACAACAATTGTAAATTGTATAATATATAACAATTTGTATATAGATTTTTGTAGTACATCAGTCAAGATCAGTGGATTTACTGATTAAAGAAATCTCATTGTAATGCAAGAAACAAATAGTAAAAAAAATTATAAATCATTACTGTAATAAAATGATAAAAACCATACTTTTTGGAATTATTATTATTTTTTTCTGATTATAAGTGTTTTTTTTTTTTTAAATGTGATATAGAAGTTCATATACTAGCTTTACAATGCATTCAAATCAAAGCTATATTTGCAAACATGAAAGTGTAAATGTGCAATTTGGGCTCTTCTACTGGCCAGAGCAGTGTCTATTTGCCACTGTGTTAGTGATTTTTTTAAAGAGGATGTTAGTGTGTAAGGAGATTAAAGGAGGTGCTGGGATTTATATTTTTAAAAAACAACCCTGGGACATGAATGCAAAGAAGCGGAGTGGCGGCCTACACATCTCTCTCTCTTGTAGGTCACAGTAATTACAGATCAGGCTTATTTCATTGAAAAACATCTGGTGGAAATGCGGAGAGTATCTTGAATGTGCAGATGCATGATAGTGTGCAGTTTGGGTGTGATAATGTTATTGCGCTTTCTAGAGCGCTCAAGGGGAAGGAAATTTAGTTTTGACATATGATGTACTGTATGCATAATGAATCTGACCGTAGAAGAGTTCAGGCTTCAACCTGTGGGAAATTGCTCACATTTCTGCTGTTTATTGGTTTCACAGAAGAGCAATAAATCTGCTGTCTAGAGCTGATATCCTCCCATGATGGAGATGTTCATATAGCAGTCCTGGGAACACAAGTGCTGTAGAAGAGAATAAACCAGCAGCGTTCCTTGAAATGATGGTTAAAACCAACAAGCATTTTGTTTAGTTATTCTTAATGGCTATGATTTTCATGTTATAGTCAATAGCGCTTGCATACTTGGTGATTTTATTTCTAATAAGCAGGCTGGATTAAATGCCACACTGGTCTCTGTACATTTTCTTCCATGTTTGCTGTCTGAACATGGGTTTGATGTTCATACATCCCTGGAAAAGACTGGTAATTTTGTCCATATCTCCCTCTGCCTCAGCCTCCAATTAGAAGCACTCTTTCTTTTCTTATTTTATCATTATACAGTCTAGTGTTGACCCTCACTGCTCCACATCTCAGCTCAGGCTCCCATGTGTCTCAAACCCAGCTAATATTGACTCAGGAAGGATTCCTAATTAATGAGGGTATTTACAGGCCAAAATTGACTACGTGGGTTACTGTAACCTTGACTTGCACTTTTGATTAAATAGAGAGTAGCATCAGAAATGAAGAAGAATAATGTGTCATTCTGTTTGTAGAGAGATTATTTACAGTCCCGGATGTTAATTTGTTCTGCACAGGTGGTAGAGCTGTGCAATTAATCACATTTGATTGTCATGCGAATCTCGTCAGTAAAGCCAGTCCCGTGATTAGTAGTAAATCATCATCACCTGCTTTCAGATTAGCCGTAGTTCAAACTCAATCTGAAAGCAGGTGATGATGATTTACTTCTAATCATCATGGGACCGGCTTTACTGACAAGATGTGCATGACAGTCAAATGCGATTAATTGCACAGCCCTAACAGGCAGTCACTAAAGTGATAAAACAATCTAATCCTCATTTGCGTGCGAAATTTTGCTTGACAATCCTCATAAGGCTGCGGTTCTCCCAGTTGGTTGTGTGTATTTTTCTTTCAAACTTTTTCCTTCCGCTCAACTTTCTGTTAACATGCTTGGATACAGCACTCTGTGAACAGCCAGCTTCTTTGGCAATGACTGTTTGTGACTTACACTCCTTGTGAAGGGTGTCAATGATTGTCTTCTGGAAAACTGTCAGACCAGCAGTCTTCCTCATGATTGTGTAGCCTAGTGAACAAAACTGAGAGACCATTTTGAAGGCTCAGGAAACCTTTGCAGGTGTTTTGAGTTGATTAGCTAATTGGCATTTCACTATATTCTAATTTGTTGACATTGGTGGGTTTTTGTTAAATCTGAGGCAAAATCATCACAAATAAAGTAACAAATAAACTACTTCGGACTGTGTGCACTGAATTTATTTAAAAGTTTCACAATTTGAGTTGAATTACTGAAATTAATGAATTTTTCTACGACATTCTAATTTACTGAGATACACCTGTATACAGATTATATATGCTATTCCATTGCATTGACATTGCACAAAATATCTTCCTTTATGCTTTACAATAGAAAGTCACCAGGGGGAGTAAGTGATGACAGTATTTTTTTGGGTGAAACTCCCCCGTTCTGTTAGAAAAACAGCTTCCCTTTATATGCTGAATACGCTCAGAGCTCTAGCCATGTTTTCCCATGTGATTCCATAAGATCCAAAGTGCGCATAGGGACACTCTTTACATGGCCACGCTTGGAGACCACATATAGTGTATTCTGCTTATATTACACTTGTTTCATAATGAATCCATGTACTTTATACCCATGCTCTATGAGTAATAACAAGTAACATCTGAGCCACATTATTATGAAATGATCTGTAGGCTCTGACATATAAGGAGGTGGCGTTTTAATTTTACAGGCTCAGCTAAGAATGCTTTTCTTATGAAGCTAGATCTTACGGTTTATTTTGGTTTGGTGCTGGTCTGGCTGGTCTGTGATCTTGGTTGTCCAATTTGCCTTTTTTGGGACATCAGTATCACACATTTTTGATTTTGGCCTTTTCAATGAGATTAGGTTCAGTTGTCTTTGTAGATCATTGAAGATGAAGTTGTTGATTTTACATTTAAGGTTCTTCAGATCAGTATATTGAGTTCTGAAATTTTAAAGAACCGATAAGAGAAATAGGGAGTTTTCTAAAGGTTCCTAATGGCCGATTTTGCAGTTATGGTTTTGATGAACCATTTGTAATAATCTGAAGAACCTTTGTCCACTAATAAAGAACATTTTGTGAATTTGAAAAGTTCCATAAATGGCAAAAGATCTTCATGGAACCACAGATGCCAATAAAGAACATTTATTTTTAAACCCAGAATTATTAGAGTGTATTTTTTTCATTCCACAAAGTTCTTCATAGTTGAAAAAGGTTCTGTAGATTTTTTTTGTTCTTCAAATGTTCTTTTAAGAGCAATTCATTGAAGCCTAAAGTGTTTTTTCTCAGGCATCAGTGTGGAAACCCTCTTTTTTTTTTTTAAGAAAATGTGTATATTTGTTTTCTTGTTGCATCAATGTTATGACACATTGTAAACTATTGGCTGTACTCTCAACCAATGGGAACAGTTAATGCAGACTGAACTTGTGTGTGTGGCCCATGCCTCAGCAGGGTTTATCCGCTCTTAGAGGAGAGATTAGCCAGATTACGCAGGATTCGCCTCTTGTCTCCTGATTAAACAATCCCCCAGGAAAAAAGTTGTGCTGTCAGAGCCACTCACACTTCACTCCACATTACCTCCTTTAATAAGGCTTGCTAATGAATGAACCGGGAGCATTCAGGTTGCCTTCTCTTACCTTCGCTCCTCCCAACACACACACACACAAACACACGCAAAGACTATAGTGTGATTATTCTGCTCAGTTTAATTCAATGTTGATTCAGTTTAGTTCAGTAACTTTGCAAACTCTATTCAACTAAAAAAGCAGCTCTACAGAAGATCGTAGTGTCACTATTTAGCTCAAGTCAGTTCAGGCTTAATTCAACTGTAAGCACCTCTGCAAAAGGCAATGGTGTCATTATTCAACTCGAGTTAGTTGATTCACTTCAGTTCAATAAGTGTTGTAAGTCAATTACGAAATAAATGCAATTTAGCTGTAAAGCAGCTCTACAGAAGCATGTCAATTTAGTTTAAATTTTATTCTCATCCAGTATGAGTGTGAGTACAGTCAAGTTGATAATATTACTGAATATTAAGTGTATTATTTTTTATTTTTTTAAATGCTTTGAAGTTTGTGGAGTTCAGACTAAGGACAAAGGATCAGAAGCCACTTATAGTCCAAATAATTGCTATTTCGAGAGGTCTTGGAGCTGTTTGAAGATTCCTTGTCTCCAAATGAGAGGCTTTATTGAAAGTGGAGTGTGAGGATAAACTCTGTTAAAGACTGAAATGTTATTTTAAGAAAATTGATTGGGGGAGAAATGTAGGTGACTTAATTGTCACCTTTCCAAGAAGCAGATAAGGAAATGTACTGGGTGAAAGTCTGAACTCATTTCAGGGAATGCATTTTAATGTCACCCCATGTGACCCTGATTTCCATACGGATCTACAGGCAAACAAACCCAGTGACTATAATTGGTTGCAAAGTACTTCAGACTCGTGGCAAAGGGCTTTACGTTTATGAGGCCAGTTTCCGCAGAAAACATTATTCTCACAGAATGTTTAATGGCATTTTAACAGTTTGGAAAATTTATTTCCCTTGTGTGATCGATTTTTGTTTATTAAGCGCCTAAATTTGTCTCTAATTTAAAAGAGCTGTAGTTATAATTGAACTGTGCATTAAGAGTGTAATATAGTCATATATATATATATGAAAATAATTTATTAAAAAAATAAATCTTTTTTAACAATGTTTTTACTTTTCACTTGTTATCTATTTAACATATGCTTGCTGAATTAAAGTATTATAAAATATTAAAAATAAAAAATATTAAGTATTAAATGACAAAAATGTTAATTCAATTACCATGTTTTATATAAGTTGATCTTTGATTGTTTTATATCTCAATATCATTAATTTATTTTATAAATCATTTTTTATTTTATTAGTATTCTTTTCACTAATTAAAAATTCAATTAAAAACTATGTTTTCTTAAAAGCAATTTCAGAGCAATTAGAAATATTTACTCTTATTTTTTTTTCTTTAAATATCAGATGATGATTACATTTAAGCTTTAAATTTTAATGCTCTCATATTAGCAAAATTTGGTGACGTGGTCTTTAGGAAACTTAATGACAGATAAAAAGCAATTGTAATATTCATGATGCTGCCTAAATTTATTACTATTGATATATTGTGAATAGTTTATAAAGTTCAACCCAAATTACATTAAACAGCATTTCTTTAACGCACACAGCGACCAGCACGTGAACAGACTATTGTAAAATCCAAGCTTTCATGGAATATTGTGTTCTAATCCCTTTATTTTGGCAAAGAAAGCATACAGTTGTTGCATTATAATGTTACATAAACATCTCTTTTTTGCCTCTTAGGGTCAGTAAATGTGTTAGAGCATAAAAAAAAAAAATCTGCTTTTCCTGAAATATTTCTCCTGGTCTTGGTCCTGCTGGGAAAATTGTGTTTGTTTAATCTAAATATCAGGGTTTACGCTAATACCAAGACATCTCTAATATGGCTGTGTTGTGTGGATTAAAGATTATTCTAGATCCATAAAGTTTATTTAGTGTGGCATAAGAGGATTAGTCTTTTACACCATGTTCCACAATCTCTTACTGCCAGACCACATATGATTATGACTTTACAAAGCATCTTACATGAAAAACCAATAAGGATCTTCTTGGGGAAAAAAGTTTGAAAGGAATTGTAAGAAAAAAAAAAAAAAAAAAAAAAAAAGAGTAAAACTGAGATGTATTCTCAGTAAAGTTTAATAGATGATGTGTGGCTCTATGGATCTAGTAAGTTAAGTGGCATTGTTGTTACTTAAAGAAAAGAAAAAATATATATTTTATTTTCTGCTAGTTGCCAAGGCAATGTTTCTCATTTTCATTTAGTTTAATTTGTACTAAAATAACTAAAACTGACACTGAAATAAACATAAAAAAAAACACAATACAATTCATACAAATTTAACTAAAACAAAAATGAAAACCCAAAATAAAACATTAAACAAATTTATAAATCCTGTAAGAAAGTTAGTTCAATCTAAATAAAAATGTGTGTATTTTCCCTAGTGTTTATGTGTGCTGTGTATTTTATGCTTATTAGAATATTTTGTTGTAAGCCTACATTTACATTCATGCATTTAGCAGATGCTTTTATAAAAAAAAAAAAATCATAATATACATTACCAGGTTTGTTTATGAATATTTAGCAACTTAATGACACTAATTTTTATTGAAATCAATTCTGTTGTGTGCTGAGCATTATCTGTATGCATATGTAGAGCATTTCAATAGTCATGTCACTGTCTTTTTAAGTGTATATATATATGTGTGTGTGTGTGTGTGTATATATATATATATATATATATATATATATATATATATATATTAGTATGCATGTATGTCTAAAAGGGTTAGTTCATGGCAAAATGAAAATGATGTCATTAATAACTCACCCTCATGTTGTTCCAAACAAGACCTCCGTTCATTTTTGGAACACAGTTTAAGATATTTAAGATTTAGTCCAAGAGCTTTCTGTCCCTCCATTGTATGTACGGTATACTGTCCATGTCCAGAAAGGTAATAAAACTCGAGAACGAGTCAATGTTTTGTTCGTTATCTGGCTCGGCTCGGTGTTCATCTTCACAGCAGTTCAGTCAGTGTACTGTTTGAGTGCATGCATTACTCCGGGATATTGGTTTGTTTGAACTCAGAGGGAGTGTCAGAAACATTAAAAAAGTTAACAGCTTAAGTCATTTGTGGATTAATGCGTATTAGAGATGCGAACCGTTTAAAACGAACCGTCTCTCACAACAGACACGGAAGAGAAGACAATGCTGAAAAAGTCGTCGTTTTTGCTATTTTTGGACCAAAATGTATTTTTGTTGCTTCAACAAATTCTAACTGACCCTCTGATGTCACATGGACTACTTTGATGTTTTTCTTACCTTTCTGGACATGGACAGTATACTGTACACACAGCTTCAATGGAGGGACTGAGAGCTCTAGGACTAAATCTAAAATACGGGTTTGGAACGACATGAGGGTGAGTTATTAATGACATAGTTTTAATATTTGGCTGAACTAACCCTTTAATACTGAAAATATGACAATACCGACTGAAAGAGGTCAGCTAAATTCACATGCACCCTGCTGTGGATGTCTTTCTGAACTCTCCAGAGCAGAATGAAAGCGGCTGCTGATGTTCACCTAAAAAAACAAAAAAAACAGACCCTGAACACGTTTACAATGTACACTCAAGAGCACTTCTTTCATTCTGGTGGAGCAACACACAGCTTTTCAGAGAACAGATGGAAATGGACTCTGTTTGTGAGTGCAGTGACATTTAGTTGACCGATGTAGTCATTGTTCCTGTGGATAATTGTGCAAAGGAAGTACATTCTAAAAAAATAGGGCACAATGTACTGTATTAATGGGAAGGAATTCTATATATATATATATATATATATATATATATATATATATATATATATATATATATATATATATATATATATATATATATATATATATAAATTTTTTTTAATAGGTGATTTACCTGTGTTTTAAATTTTGCACTGAATGTCATGTGTTTTGGAGTTATTGAAAATTTATTGTCCATAAAAGTAATGGCCAGTGTCCTTGCAGATTTACTTTTCTGTTCTTTTCTGTTTTTTTTTGCTGTTGAGTATCTCTAGTCTTGCATACAATTAGAGTACAGTGAAGAATTTCTTTAAAAATTATAGCATTTTAATTAGGGTTACTGAATAATGATAGTCTTTGCTATGGCAAGCATCATTACCACATTTGCACATTTTCTCCTGAAAAAGTTACTTATTATTTGCTCTCGATTTTACTAATGTTTGGAGACTTTAATTTTTAATTGAGTTCTCGGTTGTTCTGGACAGGTGACGGTCAGCAGTAAGGTTGGACTGTAGTGTTGTTTCCTCCATCCATCATCTTCCGCTTATCCGGGGCCGGGTCGTGGGGGCAACAGTCTAAGCAGAGACGCCCAGACTTCCCTCTCCCTAGCCACTTCTTCCAGCTCTTCCGGGGGGACCCCGAGACGTTCCCAGGCCAGCCGGGAGACATAGTCCCTCCAGCGTGTCCTAGGTCTTCCCCGGGGCCTCCTCCCGGTGAGACGTGCCTGGAACACCTCCCTGGGAAGGCGTCCAGGAGGCATCCGAAATAGATGCCCGAGCCACCTCAGCTGGCTCCTCTCGATGTGGAGGAGCAACGGCTCTACTCTGAGCTCCTCCCGAGTGACCGAGCTTCTCACCCTATCTCTAAGGGAGCGCCCAGCCACCCGACGGAGAAAGCTCATTTCGGCCGCCTGTATCCGGGATCTTGTCCTTTCGGTCATGACCCACAGCTCATGACCATAGGTGAGAGTAGGAACGTAGATTGACCGCTAAATCGAGAGCTTTGCCTGTCAGCTCAGCTCCTTCTTCACCACGACAGACCGGTACAGCGACCGCATTACTGCAGAAGCTGCACCGATCCGTCTGTCAATCTCACGTTCCATCCTTCCCTCACTCGTGAACAAGACTCCAAGATACCTGAACTCCACCACTTGAGGCAGGAACTCTCCACCAACCTGAAGTGGGCAATCCACCCTTTTCCGACTGAGAACCATGGCCTCGGACTTGGAGGTGCTGATTCTCATCCCAGCCGATTCACACTCGGCTGCAAACCGTCCCAGTGCACGCTGAAGGTCCTGGTCTGAGGAGGCCAACACGACAACATCATCCGCAAAAAGCACCGACGAAATCGTATGGTCCCCAAACCGGACACTCTCCGGCCCTTGGCTGCTCCTAGAAATTCTGTCCATAAAAATTATGAACAGAACCGGTGACAAAGGGCAGCCCTGCCGGAGTCCAACATGCACCGGGAACAGGTCTGACTTACTGTACTTACTTGGCAATGCGAACCAAGCTCTTGCTCCGGTCGTACAGCGACCGAACAGCCCTAAGTAGGGAGCCGCCGACCCCATACTCCCGGAGCACCCTCCACAGGATGTCGCGAGGAACACGGTCGAATGCCTTCTCCAAGTCCACAAAACACATGTGGACTGGTTGGGCAAACTCCCATGACCCCTCCAGCACCCTGGAAAGGGTATAGAGCTGGTCCAGTGTTCCACGACCAGGACGAAAACCACACTGTTCCTCCTGAATCCGAGGTTCCACTATCGGCCGAATTCTCCTCTCCAGTACCTTGGCATAGACTTTCCCAGGGAGGCTGAGAAGTGTGATCCCCCTATAGTTGGATCACACTCTCCGGTCCCCCTTCTTGAAAAGAGGGACCACCACCCCGGTCTGCCAGTCCAGAGGTACTGTCCCCAACCGCCATGCGATGTTGCAGAGGAGTGTCAGCCAAGACAGCCCCACAACATCCAGAGACTTGAGGTACTCGGGGCGGATCTCATCCACCCCCGGTGCCTTGCCACCGAGGAGCTTTTTAACTACCTTGATGACTTCAGCCCGGGTGATGGACGAGTGCTCCTCCGAGTCCCCAGCCACTGCTTCCTCAACGGAACACAAGTCGGTGGGATTGAGGAGATCCTCGAAGTATTCCTATTTGTCGTAAATATTTATTAAGCAGCAAATCAGCATATTGGAATGATTTCTGAAGGATCATGTGACACTGAAGACTGGAGGAATGATGCTGAAAATACAGCTTTGAGTCACAGGAGTAAATAGAAATAGGAAAATAATTTGGGTTTCATTTAATTGTTGTCCTGGAATAAGAGTATAGAGATAAAAAATGAATGTGAATAGCATAATTCAGATAATTTAGTCTGAATAATAGTTAAGATTTTACTTAATTTTTTTATAGTCTCTATTCCTCACCAGGGCTGCATTTATTTGATAAATACAATAAAAACAGTAATATCGATTTTATTTTAAATTACAATTTAAAATAACTGTTTTCTATTTGAATCTATTTTAAAAAGTAATTTATTCCTGTGATGCAAAGCTGATTTTTCATCATCATTACTCCAGTCTTCAGTGTCACATGGATCTTCAGAGATCAGTCTAATATGCTGTTCAACAAGCATTTCTGATTAGTATCAATGTTGAATATTTTTGTTGAAACCATGATGCATCTTTTTCAAGATTCTTTGACGATACGAAAGTTCATAAGAACAGCATCTATTTTAAATCCTTTGTAACATTATAAATATCAATACTGTAACCTTTGATCAATTTAATGCATCCTTGATGAATAAAAGTATTAATTTATTTGAGTATTATAAGCTCCATTTGAAACGTTGAGTGAATCAACATATGAGATCTAAAACCCAAACATCTCCATTTCATCTTCTGGATGACAGACCGTTTTAAACGGATCTCAGTGATATTTCTTTCTCCCCCTTTCAGTTGTGTAAAACTTCATTAGTACAGTACTTTAGTTCTGCTCTCTGATGTGGGTGTTGTTTGTAGTGCCAGTTCTCGCTGTGGCAGCACCTCCACATTTACTGTACACCCCGGCACTAACGCCTTCAGATCTCTTCTAAAGGCCCAGCGGGCGTGAGCTTCAGCTCTGTCGCACCTCCCATTACAGTTCACTTCATTTACTGACACAATGCCAATGCTAATATCTTTCAGCTTCTCTATTACTCAACTTCATTACTCGAGACCTGCCTCCCTGTGTCAGAACGACATGTTTTCAGCTCCACGAGCGTCAGTGGAGTTTGCTGACACTGTGCTGATGAGCTATTGATATTTTTGAGTCCATGAGGGCTACTATCTGTGTGACCCATATGGCTGGGCATCTGCTTCATATTATAGGTTCCAGGAATGAAAAATTTGTCATATTTACTCACTCATTATGTCATTCAAATCCCATATGCATTTTTTTTTTCAAAGATAGGATTGCCCAATATTTACTTAAATATTATGACTTGACTCACACAGTTAGTTTGTCATCACGTTTTTTGTGTTTATTTAAAATGAGAAACAACTGTTTATAATTTTTTTAACCTATTTCACAATTATTTTAATCTCCAACCTGTTTCATTCTGCTTTGCTTCTTATGCTTTTATAAAAAAAAAAGTGCAATGTAAAATCATGTAAATAATTGTAAAATATATAACACATATATACACAGCACACACACATATTTTGTAAGCAATAACTTTTATTTTGGATGCGATTAATCACAATTAATCATATGACAGCATTAGTTTTTCATCATATATTGCTGATGGCGATACTTTGTCCTGTCACTTTCCCTCACCTTCCCACCGGATTATTTCCTCTCTGTTGAACCACCTTGAAGTTGCTTCATGAATTTCTCCTCTGTCAGAATATGATTCCATGCACTGGGCGATGTTCCACTGTGTTGCCTACGCGCTCCTCTCCCACTCAGTTCATGTCGAGATCTCTGTGCAGTCGGGCTCTGATGAAGACTGTTTTTTGCAGCGAGGGGATTGGATTGCATCGCTGTCACAGCTGTCAGTCATGGCACGAGCCCCCTGTGCCATGCTGACAACCGCAGCCATAGCAACCATGCCGTGACGATGTTATATTAGGCATAGCATCGTTTTGAGCTGCTTTCTTCTGGTCCTCTGCATGTGCTTCCTTTGAGTGTATTTCTACAGTGGATCCTGACATCACTTCTGTTAAACTGAGCGTGTTCCTTATGTGGAGGAAGCACTTTGTTACTAGGGGTGGGTGGTGTGACTAAAATCTTGTGGGAGTCATTTTAGACCACTGTAACAGTGTATATTATCAGCATCGTTGTTTTATTTCTATAGCACTGTACTGAGTATTTGGTGCTATAACAACAGCAAGTTCATGGGTTTGATTTCCATATGCATGAAATCATGTGTGGCTGAATACAATGTAAGCATGAAAGTGACATTTAAAAGTTTAATCGAATTTGATAACTTTCCCATTTTACATGCAAAAGATATGATTCAACAAATGGGAAAAAATAGCTTCACATTATGAAATGCTTGAGTAAAAAAAAAAAAAAAAACTGTAAACGGTAAAGCAAAGATTATATAACAACTACCGTATTTTCCGGACTATAAGTCACACTTTTTTTCATAGTTTGGCTGGTCCTGCGACTTATAGTCAGGTGCGACTTATTTATCAAAATTAATTTGACATGAACCGAAAGAAATGAACTAACAGAAAACATTACCGTCTCCAGCCGCCAGGGGGCGCTCTGTGCTGCACAGTGATCCTGTAGTCTACACTGAAAACATAGCGCGCCCTCTCGTGGCTGTAGACGATAATGTTTTCTCTTGGGTCTTGGTTCTAAATAAATGCGACTTCTAGTCCGGTGCGACTTGTATATATATTTTTTCTTGTCATGATGCATTTTTGGACTGATGCGACTTATACTCAGGTGCGACTTATAGTCCGAAAAATACGGTATTCTGAATTATGTTGAATTATGCTTTTGCAGAACTAGAGATTTATTTTTCAGATGTGTTTGAAACATGATCCTTCAGAAATCATTCTAATTTTCTGATTTGCCGCAGTGTTTCTATTAAAAAAATATTCAAATTAACTTTTTTTGTCATTTAAATTCTGTGAAATTTACTAGAAATGACTTCGCAAGTAGTGACAGCCTACACCACTTTTTTGTCAGTGCATCCTGACAACTTTTAAATGGTAGTATAAATAGCCAAACGAATGTCTACATGAAATCAAAAATGGCTTTTTGTTTTTGTAATGCACCTCATTAAATGTCTTTGTGCTGATTTCATTTAGGCAGCGAAGTTCAATTGCAAAATATTGCTTTAGTTGTTGTTTTACCAAACTCCCTTTCGATCTGGTGCCATTCAGGTATATGACACCCTTTTTAGTCCTACTCTATTTTTTCTCTTCAAAAGTTTAATATTGTCTTCATATGGTAAAACTTTGGCATTTTTCTACATGTATGAAAATATAAATGAAGAGCCATGGAAAGGTTACAGGAGTATTAAGGTTATATAGGAAAACCTACCGACTGACACATTTCTAGTATCGTACTTTACAGTAAATACTGTGAAATCCGTCCGACCCTAGTGTATCCTGACATGAGCTCTTGTTAAACTGAACCTGTTACAGTTTCTGTACATGGAGGAAGCACGTTGTTATCCTGAAAACAATGTGGCTGGTGTTCCCATTCTCTCAATTTCTTCCCTGACTACATGCTGTTTTTTTAGTTTCTTTTTTATGCGTGGAGTATTTGCAGAGGTGGAGCCATGTGCCCAAGTGTGTGAGAGTCGGTGTGCTTGTGCCTTATGTAGGTCAGTACGATCTCTCGCTGTCCTTCTGATAAACCCAGCAGTCTTGCACAGCATCACTATCTCTGGTGTCACTTGTGGAAAAAGGCTATAGATGGAATCTTGCATTGGCTATAGTGACAGTTTTTGAAAGATTAATTTGATTAAAGTGTTGAGTGTGGCGTCATGTGAATGCCGTGGAGTGTGTGGGTGTGTATTGCCATGGCTCACAGAAGTGAGGCAGCTGGTATTTACATGAGCACAGATTGGCCAGGAGATACCATGCAGAGGGATGAGACAGGATGATTTTTTCTGTGCTTCCATTCAGCTTGCTGTGAGACCACCATAACAAGTGCAGAAAGTTTGTTTTGTAAAGTTTTATGGGAGGACGAGGCGTATTAGAATGGTTGATTGACTGATAATTTGAATGTACTGTAAATGCCAACAATAGGTGTATTATGTGCAATAATCATTATTATATATTTTTTATATACTTGCATCAAAACATTAACTAATCAATTAATTAATAACATACCACTCAAAAGTTTTTTCAGCAAAGATGCATTAATTTAATCAAAAGTAGCAGTAAAGGCATTTATAATGTTACAAAAACAATTTTATTTAAATACTGTTCTTTTGAACTTTCTATTGATCAAAGAATCTGAAAAAAGTATCATAGTTTTCAGAAAAATATAACCACTGTTTTCAATATTGATAATAATAAATTTTCATAGAAAAATTAAAAGAAAATTAGTAAGCAATGTCTTAAATGCCTATATAATTTACAATTAAATGTATGCAGATTTTAAATTGCATTTATTTTTAATGGTGTAATGACACCAATTGTACAAATTGTATGAGCAAATTGTTATCAATATTTCTCATACTGTAACTCGATTTTGCTACTACATGACTGAATCCACATCAGACCAGACCAAAGGAATAAAAAAAGCTTCATGTTTTCCCAGTAGCTACCCTTCATTTTGACTAGAGGATGCATCAGTGTCTGATCTGGAGAAAACATGCTCTTTGGAATGGGCTTGCGGTTGAGTTCTTTTGATGCGCTTCCTGCTGGGGTGGTCTTTGAACACAGATCTTTGAATATGAGTCTGCTGACCCATCAGAGCTGAGGTCAACATACACCAGTCCTTCTTGCTTTAGAAATAAACTCCACAAACTGTCTGAGCAGTTCCAGAGACACAGCAGATGAGCTCCATCTTCTGTTGCAGATAAACTGTCCTGGTGATTACCAATACTCCAGAATCATCTGCAGGATATGCAGGCTTAAGACGGGACAAGATGTTTCACCTTCACTGTCTTAGACTGGAATCTATTTACTTTTGAAGCCCGTTTCTGCCACTGTCACATTTTCAGTCACATTGTGACGACTTTTACAGAATTGTGAGAGAAACTCACAATTGTCGATTATAAGGTCCTATTCTGAGAAAAAAAAGACTTCCTTTTTTTTTCTTCTCAGAATTGAATGTTTTTATCTCACAGTCCTCTCACAATTGCTTGTTATAAAGTCAGAATTCCGAGATATAAATCGAATCATTCAGTCCTGTCAATCATCATTATGAGCCTATATAAGCAGAAATAATTGCGACACCCCAGCGACAATTCTTCTGTCATCCCTCCACCTCTCTATCTCCTCCTCTGTTCATGTTATTCTCTTTTTATGTAGTCTGGTGTTGAACTCCGAGCTTAAGCCAAGCATCAGGTTCGAGCCTTCATCGAGAACAGCAAGCCAAGTTTGTTTAACATTAAAGGGTACATAACATACACAGTTTCACCTAATCTCATGTTAATCTTGAGTACCTATAGAGTAGTACTGCATCCTTCATATCTCCAAAAAGTCTTTAGTTTTATCATATTTATAAAAGAAAAACAGTTTTCCGATTCTCTCTGGAAAAAGTCGAGCTCCTGGAGGCGTGCCGTGGGCGGAGCTTTAATACTGATGTTCTGTGTTGTTACCATTAACATTTATTCACTTATGTGCTGACTTCCAACAAAAGAAAGAAATCTGATGCAGTTCTACTTAAATGTATGGGGTGTTTTATCACAGGGACGGCTCCATGTTTTAATAGCAAACGATGTGCAAATCCAGCATTGACCTGGGCCTTGTTTATAAAACATTTGTCACTCAGACGACCAGAACACACAAATGCACTTGATACATTCCATTGCTGCCCCGGAAAAGCAAACTGCATCCACTGTTCTTGTAACGCTGGGTTCTTTGGGAAGCTGAACATGGTAAACTTTCCCTCACATCCAAAAACACACTTATTCTGAGACCGACCTTCTCGAACAAATCCTATGCAGCGCTGCCGATGATTTCCTGATGAAGCGCGTTAATGTGCGTGATCTCCCTCTTCTCTGATCAACATGTGCACGGGTGCGCTTTTCAGAGAGAAATGCTCATATAAGCATCGTCTACGTCATTAAATCCACGATCGAAAAAAAAAAACAGCCAAAACTTGTGCCAACCCGGAAGTAACATTTTCGGCAAAAGATTCTCTGTCATTCTTCCAAATTATTTTTTACAACTTTGGCCATGTTTAACATGAGAATCCATCTCTTTGACACTGTGAACAACTCTGAATACATGAAACATTGTACCCCCCCTTTGACCATCAGGACAGGATGGGCAGGTGAACTCATGAAAGGTTCTTCATGAAATCATTGATGCTGATAAAGAACATTTCATTTTAAGAATGTGAACAGAAATGTGACATGCAGCTAAGTTTTAGCTTTTTTTACTTTTAGGCTCTGTTTACACTAGTGCAGTTTCATTTTAAAATGCATAACTTCTGTAAAGCTTATGCCTAGCGTTAACAATACTCTGGCGTTTTTCACTTTCTAAAATGGAGACTTTTGAAAATGATGCTGACCCTGTTTTAATTTACATTTATGCATTTAGCAGACGCTTTTCTCCAAAGCGACTTACAGTGCATTCAGGTTAACATTTTTTACCAAATGTTTCCTGGGAATCGAACCCACAACCTTTTGTGCTGCTAACGCAATGCTCTACCACGTGATCTCTGTGTATCCTTAATGACCTTGTAGCCATATAATGTCTCTGTCAAGTATGTTGCTGTATTAGATTTGGCATGACTCTCAGTCAACATTTTCGGCTGCCTTGTAATCATTATTCATTTTGAGTAACAAATCCACCTCATCATCTGTCCACACAAAGACATCCTTGCTTTTCCTCACCATCATGCTCATTGTTGAACCTGTGACTAGCAACTAACTTCTTGTTTACACTTTTAAGCGCATGACCAGTGTACATGAATGGTCACGTGACATGCGTTTTCGGTTATATAGTGTAGATGGAGGTCATTTCTGAAATGCCAGTTTAAATGTGCATTGTTTTAAATCTAAAATGCTGTTTTAAAACGAAAATGCATTTGTGTAAATGGCCTTAATGTTGATATTGGCACATATTTTTTGATATTTGAAGAATTTGATGGTGAATTATTTGTTTTAAATCTTAAGCAAAAGCCTCTAATTTCAGACTTTGAAAAGCAATTGAGATTAGTTTCATTTATGATTTCCTTGCCTATGGAGAACATTATATCCTAGAGGACAATGTTATTGCTTGTTCTTTCAAAGCTCAGGAGATTAAATAAGAGTTTCATTTTGGCATGTAGACCCAAATGAAACATTTGAGGTAATTTGGTTTTGGGAGAATTTTATGAGAAATGTTTTCTTTTTCATTTGTTTGCTTGTCAAAGAGCTGAGTGCATTACAGTGTACCAAAAATCTTGTAGTATTTTATTTTCAGCATAATTATCTTCTGCTCATTTTAGGGCATAAATAATTCACCAATCCATAGTACTGATTCCATATGTAACAACCTGACCTGTTATCTGCACAAACCCTGACTTCATTTTCATCACACGTGCTTGCCTGGACTGGAGAAGAGCAATCACAGTCAAGGGGAAAAAAAGAGAAGTGTGATCATTCATCGTGCCCTCCTGCTAATAGAAAACGGCAGTGTTCATTGTGCCCCCGCCTGCTGTGATCACAGCCCAGTGGCCGTGTCATCTCAGGCGAGCTCCGCACGTGTCTCTGGAGCTCAGGACATTTGATTTCAGGCTAGGCTTTCTGAAGAATATGTGAGTGCTGTTGTGGGTAATTGCAAGGGCCTTGCAATTCAGCCGCTAAAGTGTTTTGAGTGGTTTTTAGTATTGCCATGTGATTGTTAGGGTGTTTTAGAAGATTATTAGGTGGTTGTTTTCTGGCTCAAGTAAAATATCTCAAGTCTGTCCTGTGTTTTAGTGTTTTGCCCATTTTATGATTTGCCATTCAAAAAATATGTGGGATTAAAAATTTTTTTTTTTCTTCTTTATGTATTTTGCTTAAGATTCCATTGACTCCATTGATGGCCATTCAAAAATAGTCGTATATTCTGTTATTGTGAAGAATTATTACAATTTAAAATAACTCTTTCCTATTTAAATATATTGTAAAATGGGTAACACTTTGCAATAAGGTTCATTAGTTAACATTAGTTAACTACTTTAATTAACATGAATTAAGAATGAACAATACTTCTACAGCATTTATTAATCTTAGTCATTGTAAACCTTTACTAATGCAGTATTTAATTCAAAAGTTGATGCACTTTGAATGATCAGGAACTAACAATGAACAACTATATTTTCATTAAGATTAAATAAATAATGTATTGTTCATTGTTTGTTCATGCTAGTCGAACTAACAATAATGAATTGAACTTTATTGTAAATTGTTACTGTAAAATGTTATTTATTCATGATGCAAAGCTGAATTTTCAGCATCATTACTCAAGTCTTCAGTGTCACATCAGCCTTCAGAAATCAGACATATTTCTTATGATTATTAATGTTGAAAACCGTTGTATTGCTTAATATTTTCATGGAAACCATGCTCTATAATTTAAGGGTTTTTGCTGAATTGAAAGTAAAAAAAACAGCATGTATTTGTGTAACCATATAAATATTCAAAATCAATTTAATGCAAGCTAATGCATCCTTGCTTAATAGAAGTATGTTTCCTTTAAAAGGGTGTATAAATAAATCAAATTACTTTTGTTGTGTATATAAATCACAAAAATTACATAATTCTAGATGTTTTTCCAATCATAGGAGTGGTTTGCTGCAACAGGTTCATATAGATTCACAAGTACTAGGATAATGAGCCTGTTTTTGTTCTAGTCGACTGCCTGCTGTTATTCATCTTAGATGTTTTCATCTGCTGATTTCAGTTCCGTGCATCTCTGTATTTTTAATCTCTCATACTTTCATTTCTCTCTCATTTTTTGGATGTATTTGTTATGAGTAACATTAAATATAGCAGCCCTTTTGAAAATGTTTCCCCACATGAACCAGCACCAATTTTTTTCTAAAGCTCATTTGAAACCATATTCATTGTTAAAAGTGCTATACAAATAAACTATAAACATAAAAAAATGTATGTTTAACAATGCTGGCTGTGTTGTACGGTATACTGCACATTTGTGGGTAATCTGCATATTCTTGCCACCCAAAAAAACTTTTGCACATTTTCACTTTGAAATATATCAGATTGCAGCAATAATATGGGTTGCTAACGGCTAACTTTATGTTGTACATAATCTGGAATATTCCTTCCATTTGACACACCCACGTTGAACATGATACGAGATCAAACAAGATGATGAATGGGACAAAATCTAATGAAATCGAATAACTGAAGCTCATAGAATCAAAGGAAGTCAGGAGGAGGAGTTTGATGGTACAAGCCAAAATATAATGAGGATGCACAAGCGATTATGAGCATCCCTCTGATGTAATCATCTCATTATCTAATGCAAGAATTGGTTTAGCACAGCAAACAGGAAAAACTAAGTGCTTTGTTTACAACAGTGTGAAATAGGGATGCACGATAATATCGGCACAACATCGGTATCGGCCGATAAAAGCTTAAAATGACCATTATCGGTATCGGCCGATATGAATATTTCTGCCGATGAGCCAAACCGATATTCTCCAAGTGAAATAATTGACCTGTTTTTCAGATGTGAATGTCTGTCTACATTTGTAAAATAATAAATTTATGGTAGAATCAGTACAGAAGAGATACATGGATTTCTCTTCAGTAAAATTAAAGTTTAAATATATCAGTATATATTTGTAAATATATCAGTATATATTTGTATATATATCGATATCGGCTTCGGCCAAAATTATTTAGAAAATATCGGCATATCGAATATCGGCCAAAATCCAATATCGTGCATCCCTAGTGTGAAACTCCTTTAATGGGTGCAAGAAACATTGCTATACTGACCTCTTTCAAATGTAAATAATGCCGAAATCTAGCCAATTTAAACCTGAAAGATGTAAACGCACACATTGGAGGGCGTGCGTTTTATGAACCTAAGATCTTCCACAACATGCCTCTCCTCGCTTTCAAGTTGTTCCCTTGCAGCACTTGAAAGCCTGACGCATCCATTAGTGTGTTTCAGCTACAATGACTCGCGCTGTGCTTGATTTGAAGCACTGCATCAGTCTACCATAAACGCAGTCTGTTTTAGACTCCCAGTATCTTCCTTTTCCTGGATATATTGTATTTTGGGAGGATCAGTTACAGAGCTTGGCTTTGTCCTTACTGGGTTACAATGGCCATTCAAACCCTGGCAATATAATCTCATATAATTATATGTAAATGACCCCAAGCAAAAGTTTACTTATGCTTGATTCTTAATATTGTGTGTCGTTACCTGGGTGAATCATGACATTTATTTATTTATTTTTGGTGATGGTTGTTCATGAGTCCCTTGTTGGTCATGATCAGATTGACGGTCTGCTGTTCTTCAGAAAAGAGGGACAACAACTGAGGGACTCCCATGCAACTATATATATATATATATATATATATATATATATATATATATATATATATATATATATATATATATATATATATATATATATATATATATATATATATAAAAAAATAGGTTTAAATGTTCACTGATGCTTAGTGTTGCACTGATGCAATTACACTGATGTTTTGGTCTTTTATTTAGTCCTTTAGAAGCTACAGGAGATACTTACTTGTTTCCCCGAAGGCAAAATAAGCACACTCTTAATAGATAGTGTAGTGAGCATCAGTAAACATTTGGAATAGTTGCGTATGAGTGCATCAGTTTTCGTCAGTGTGAAAGGATGGATCTCAAAATCATACAGCCACTGTTGGATAGAGTTCAATTACAGAAAAAATGCTAGAAAACCAAAGTATTTGGTTTTGGTCTTACGAACAACAATAACACAATTAACAGTCAGTTGTTGATCATCCAGGTAACACACACACACACACACACACATATACTGTATATCATTTAACATGTTAATTTAGTGTTATTAATTCTGTAAAAAATAATGTCATTTTAATCAAATGCAGAAATTGGGAGTGAATGGAATACTATGGCATTTCAAAAGTGTTTATAATTAGCTGAATGAGATTGTATATAATCTTGGAAATTGCCATTCAGGGTTTCAAAAATGCAGTTTGTTCAGGCGGAGCAGCTAATCAGAATCACCAGTGGGTGGTCAGGTGATCATAAACATGCATTTCTAGCTATATACATTGGAGACAATTGATTAGATGTTTGCGTGGACTGAAAGAACTGGCATTGATCAGCTTTCAGCCTCTTTAGGAGAGAGGAAGTGAGGACAGGGCTAAAGACACCAGATCTCCACCTCGCTGTCTTAACACCACACACTCCCCAGAGATGCTATTTCTATCCGCTCTGCTTATCACAGGCCTGTCATGCACTTCAATCGAATATCTACCGAGCTCCCCGAAGATAAGAGAAACGTGCGTGTGTTTTTTTTCTTTTTTTGAGCAGGATGCTCATCTTAATTTAGCTCTGATCACCAGATGCGCAGCGTTCGAAGTTCACAGTTTCATTTGACACACAAACACATTCTGGATTTAGTATAAGCATTTAACATTTCACTCCTGCAAGGAATAATAAGCTGTATTTTATGACGTTTTTTTTCTTCACTTTTTTTCTTTACAGATTTATTTAATTTATCTAGTTGATCTAGATATGAGAGGGTCGGAAATCGGTTTCAAACAAGCTTAAAATCAACATGAGATTAAAACTGGCCTTTAGTATCGACTTGATTAATTAATATCCAGTTATCCGATTTGTTTTTATTCCAGGTTTATGTTAAAATGTCCTTAACTCTTGGCAATTCTATCTAACAATAAATCAATAAAAGGATCTTCAAAAAAGCTGATTTTACACGCAATGCATTTGTCAAACAGGAAATGGAAAGTTGTGAATTGTGCATAACATTGTGGTTATACTGTAGGCTATTTGATTCAGTTTTTGACTAATATTAGTAAAATGCATTCAGAAAAATGGCATACTATGCATGCATACTTTGCAGAAATGGTAATGTATTATTATAGAGACCTGCTAAAATTGCTAAAATGTTTCTGGTGTTTATTATATTACATTACATTATATAGTATGATTTATCAATGCACATTATAGCAAAGTAAACGTTATTCTATTATTTAATGCCCACCTTTCAACTTCCAATCAATTTTTGAGAAATCAGATACTTCTGTTTTACTTATTAGTACAACATACTGCAATAGTAAAACACCATTCCATATTGACCTTAAATCTTCAGTCCTCTTTATATGTTATACTTGTTTTCTGGCACTTTCTGCCATATTACTTCAGTTTGATACTCCACGTCCTGGAACTCATGAGCTATTGAGACGGCAGACCTCAATTATGAATTTTTCACCCATTGTGCTCAGTTTCAGTGTTTGACATGAATTTCTTGCACCATGGCCCTCTTCTTCTTTTACTGATGCTCCTCAGAATAGCAAACCCTGTGCAGGTTGGGGTTTGATTTATTTCTCCTCGTGATGTGAGAGATCATAGTAAACAAACATGCAGTTATCATATGTTTGCAGTAGGCAAACTCACATACTGCAGATTTGACACGTAATGCATTGACCTATATTTACCAAAATATTTAGTATACATGGTTCATATCTTGCAATTCTGAGGGATAAAAAGTCACACTAATCTTTAAAAAAAAAAGTATTACATGTTGGAAACAGACTTCCATACATGACTTTGAATGCATGGTCAAATGAGCAGTGACATCATGATTTCATATTGAATATACTTTGTTATAAGCATTTAAAAATGCCTCAATTTGGCCATTTAATATTATGAATCAAGAACTGGAAATAGAAGGGCACGTTTATTGATTCCACGTAGTGTGCTCTGTTAAGTTAAGTGGAGATTAATAATCGTTTAGTAGATGCATACATACATTTGTGATCCACGGACTGCATACTGCAGTAGGAGTATGAGTACAATGGGCAGTTATTTTTCATAAAATTAGTTTCAAATGCCAAATATCTGTTTTTATATGCAAGACACAACTAATAAATCACTATTATGCTACATTTGTATTTTTTTCATACTGTGTATACTTTCACAAATTATTATTTAAAAATAATGTGCAGGATAAAATATATGCTTTAAAATTTGCTTTGGATAAAGGCATCTGCTAAGTGATCAAATGTAGGTGTATAAGCACTGTGCAGTATTTCATGGTGATCATAATATTCTATTTGGATGAGAAGAAACTGCTTTCAAAATATTTTCATTTTTTTCTTTTCTTGAAAGCAAATTTGACAAATGATTGCACTAATCCAAGAAGACATGGTCTATATCACAGTATGAATTTATAAGCCATTAGTATATGGATGTTGAACTGGCATTCATTGGTATAATCATATTCAAGCAGTGAGGCCCATCTGACATGATGTGAGATTTTGTTTTTAATATAATGTACTGTATATGTAAATTTAGTCACAGACTGAAATGCATAACCTTTAAAAAGATCTGAATGAATGTGCTGTTAATGAAAGTAAGTTGTCATAACATTTTTATTAACTTATCAGGTTTTAAAGTGTACATAATGTTGTTGTCTTGTGGCTATTGAAACCCACTTTTTGAGGAGAACATAAACCTCAAAGTTACCTTTGTTCCACACATGCTTAACTCATATTAAACCCAGAATATTTCTTAAATATACTGTGACCCAAGTATGTGGAAATAATTAATGAGCAGCCCAGAAATATCTCTGTGTTATAATATAATATAAATATCTGTGTTATAATAACCGCAACGCTGCATATTAAATTGCCCAAAAACATATTTGGACAGTTGAATCACACTTAAAATGCCACTGTATTAGAATAACAACACATTAAAGGAAGTGACATTTGCACACACTCTTCAAGAAAAAAAAAAAACATTTCATAAAATCTATTTTTGGCATACGCTGTGTGTAAAGTTCACATTTCTGTGCTGGTTTATGAATGATCTTCCCTGGAAATGTCATGTTACATCCACACTGAAAATCAAACGGCGGCTGATATGAAGTGTCAGTCGATCAGAGAAGTTCAGCTCAGAGCTGTGATTGTTTCGATCTAATCGGATGTGATCAGCACCTCCATCTTGACCCACATTGCGCCTCTGGCTTTCCATCCCGGTAGTCCTGGGGTGAGTTTCTCCGCTTCCATCCATTCTCACGTCCCTGTCGGTGGTTCTGCATTCAGCCGAGCAGATTTCCCCGCTGCCTGCAGCTCAAACCCTGTGAGTCTCATTCTTAGTCAGCAGTGCCCTGTTTACACACACACCGTCACCGAGGAGGTTATTTGTATTTTTCTGCTTTATTCCGGTGTGCTGTGTTGTTTCAGAAAAAAATGGTTGGATTAAGAATATTTTTGCAAATGCCATGGAATGTATTACACGTAAATTACTACTTACTTTTATTGCTCTGTAATAAAAATGGCAGCGTTATACAAGATTATTTGCAAATGCCAGGGTGTGTATGCATATATTGAAACCAAATCAACAATGTGTTATGCTGAAAAGGGAATCACATTGACTTCTGTGTGAATTATGCAGTCTTCTGTCATAGACCAGAAAAATACTTTCAGCAAATGTACCACTAGAAATAGAGCAATAGATACTTGATTTGACCAATATTTAAAAAAATATTTTCATGTGTAATTGTTTTTTAATTTCTAAATATGTTTAAATAGTGTAACCTGTTAGAATAACTAACCTTGTGTAAAGTTTTATTAAAATGTACAACTTTGCACTATTTACAGCATAACGCTAATTCATTTCTTAAAAATTAATTTAGATATAAATTAACCCTTTTAATATAAAATAATGTATTACAATATTTTGAGAAAAATAATAAAAGTATTATATATAATTAAGAATTTATAAATAATTGTTTTCATAATTATTGTATTTTTACTCATCCACAATATAATACAATATTAACAATTTATTGATTTATGTTGCTTACAGTTTGCAAACATATAAATTGCAAATATTTCATTATAGTATAATGTGAAAATATTAGTTTTTTAGACTTTCATTCAGTGTTCTTTTAGTATCATTGATATTAGGTTGTTATACACTGAACTAAATTATAAATACAGTAAAACTGCACATTTTGGAGTGGGAAGATTTGTGAACAATATTTGAGGGAAATGGGGCTTTTCTGTACATAGAAAAAGTCTTAGATCTTTGAGTTCAGCTCATGGAAAATGGGGGCAAAAACAAAAGTGTATAATTTAGTTTTTCAGCTTTATAGTGGAATGTCAAGAGTTTTAATGAAGAGAGGTTTCCTTACATCTGTCAGATATGCTCTGTAAGTACACTGAAGTACCCAAAAGCGTGTGTTATGGTTGTCCTTAAGAGGTCTATGGGAATGTCTCCTGAGGGAATTCTCATTGGCAAACCCAAAGCTGCTCTTACCAGCTCTCACGGGGTCTTTGAGGTGAATAACATTAGCAGACAGGAGCCCACCATATGCTTGACTGCATGCATTATCCTTACTTTAACCCCTTAAAGGCACTTCAGGAACACGTAAATCAGGCTAGCAGGTGAAACTGAATCTTTTAGAAGAGCTAATGGTGATCTGTTGGTTTTATTGTGTGTTTTATGTCAAGTGTCAGATTTGGTTTGCCTCTAGAGCTCTGGGCTGACTCGGCTGAGGTTGGTTTAAGGCGAAATATTTGTGTCACCAGATGGAATCAGAAGAATAGACATTTTCACACAGCTGTCTCGACTCAATCTATTAGGTGAATGGGTGTTGTGTGCAATTAGTGTGCATCCCTATTAATCATTCATTCATTTACTTATTTGTTCATTTGTTCGTTCGTTCATTCATTCAAATATCAAAATGTAATATGGTTTGATAACAACAACAACGGATATAATTAAATGTTAATATTATTGTCCAGAATTTCTGTGCATAACTTTTTTGTTAATTAATGGACAACTATCTAAATGTATTTATTTATTTTCATTTAGTATAAACATTTAATCTGGAAATAATTAACTTTTAATCTTCCTGAATTTCAGTCTATCCCTCTTAATTTTTGTATTAATTGATAGGTTAATAATAAGTTTAAGAAATGTAATGCATGCATTTAAAGACTGCATCAATTAAAATATAAAAAGATTAAATGTATAAAAAAGATAATGTGTGTATATATATATATATATATATATATATATATATATATATATATATATATATATATATATTAGCTACTTTAATCAAACTATGAATGAGTACTTAATATAGTGGGATCATAGTTAGTCTGGTTTTTCTGAAGCGCTTACGGCCGTCACTTCGTCCTATAGCTGCAGGTCTCTCTTTTATTTAGATGTAACATTCTCTCCAGAGCATCTTCTCACTGTTTATGAGCCAAAGCCACATATGCTCCCGACCAAAGACTGGCTCTTCTGTGGTGCTACAACCTCTTTTTGCTTCCCAGCCGCCCCAAGGGAGGCTTCTCGTGAAGGTGGCGTGTCAGATCGCCATCAACAAAGCGCTGCACACAAGCTCCGTACTCATATTTACTTCTGTATGAAGAGACGCTGGTGGTCCTGCTGTGACTTCTGATCCCTGCCTGTGCGGAGCATAAATAAAACATGCATTAAAATGTTTATGCCTGAAACGATTTTTGTTTTGCTGTTAATGTTTTCTTTTTCCACAAGCTAAGCTGCGGTTGATTCATGTTCATCATGGGTCATGCTTCAATTGCCCTGCACATGTTCTTCCCTATTGATCTACAGCCTCAAGTTCAGAGGTTTTCTTTTGTGTTGTTTAAATGTTTCTTTTTATCTAAAACATTTCTACTCATCAAAGAGCAAAAATGAGCGTTGATTTTCACCTGCTGAGTGTGGATTGGAAACCATGCTGAATAAATGTATTTTCCTCCGAACGCTTTGGCAGATCCAGAAGGAACTGATCTCCTCTCAGCCAACTTTCCCACATCCACACAATGCTCTCGCTTCATCCGCTTTCTCCTTTTTTAACTTCATTTTAGGCTGTAGCTGATTGAATAAAGAAAGAAATGAGATGTTTCTCTGTTTTACCGCAAATCTAGTCTTGCATAGTCAATCTTTTGACTTGCAGCATGAAGTCTGGTTCACTTTACTTTACTTTACTTGCTTATTCAGCTGATTTAAATGATAACACCTAACAAGTAAGATTTTTTAATAGTTTTGAAATAATTCATTTGCTCACCTATTATATTTTATTAATTGAAAATACAGTATAAAACTAATATCGTGATATATTACATTACTTTAAAATTATGCTCATCACAACATGTGCTGTACACTTTGGCTGTAATAAATCTCTCATTGAGACTGGAGAGATGTGGTGAAGGTTGGTGCTGCTCAGTGTTTATCAGATAAATCAATGAAGTATATTATACTCTAGGCTTTCAAAACCGAAATGATTTGCTTGGTGCCCGGAGTAGTACAATCTGATCTTTATCACTGAGGAAAGCACTTAATATGTTGAGTCCCAGGGGTTCGTTGGCAATTTAAGAGAAAATAAAGGTTTAACACATGGTGTTTTAAAAGATTAGTTACACCCTGATGCACCTTGGTGAGCATCAGAGACTTATTTTGTTAATTAAAACATACAAGCAACACTTGGTTGTATAATATTATTGTAAAGTTTACTGTTCTCCCATTACAACCCTGCTGAGCACACAGATGAAAATTTAAGCACTGACCTTTTGATATTTCACTGGAGTGCTGATCAGGAAATATTGGATGTTAAAGTGTGAAAAATACAGACTTCCTATTGTAAATTCTCAGCTTTGTCTGTGCTTTTTCTAGCAGGTGAGTTTTTTTTGTGTGTGTGTGTGTGGGTTTTTAGTGTTGGGTAAACCGCCTCCTAACTAGGAGTGATGCAACTGCTTTCATGTGACTAGTCATTTTTCAGACCTCACTGAAAACAAAAATAAGTGTATTTGATGTTTAATGAGGTTATGGGACTGATGGGCATGAAGTGACAGACCAGAAGTATAAAATGTGGCTCTTTGTGGCTATTAGGACAAAAACTCATGGTAGATGAACATGGAAGAGATGGCTTTTATATAAGGTCACATTATGTGTGGGTTTGCCATTGGAACATCACTAATTGTCTGCTTTGATGAAGATAAAATTTGAAATCTGCAAAATCAGGGGTGTTCAAAGGCTGAAGGCACATGGTTGACTGGATGTATCTTTAGAATGTCCTAAGTTCACAGTTTTCTTATGAATTTAATGGTCTTTGCCACGGGGTCACATTTCTATGATTTACTCAATTTTGAAGCCGACTGAAACAGGGAAGAATAAACGTACGTATGTATCTTTTTCACTTCGACATGCAAAGAAAAGCAGATCTTGGGAATGTATTCATTGAAAGTGACTTGAAAGGCATTATCAGAGAAGTCTAGTGCAAGTTCAGTGCATTATACAAATTGTGTGTTGTTGTTGTTTTTGTTTTTTTTGCATTTTGATTAAGGATACTCATGTAGTGGATTACTGCACTCAAACACACATCGTCTTCTGAATGCTTCAGACAAAAGCATCACATCACAGAGCTTGCTCTTACTCAATTGACTGATAAAAGAACAATTGATCAGAGATTCAGAGCTCAGGAGGTTTCATGAAGTTCTCCATTTACATCCAGTAAATGCTTCTAAACAGTAACAGAAAAGGGTTCTTCGGCATGTAACAATAGCAGAACCCTTTTTAGTGCTAAATAGAACCATTTTATAGGGCTTTACAAAATCATGCAGTGTCTGGTAGGGTTACAAACAAATTGTTTTACTTTTATTTTTTTTATGACATTGAATTTGTACCAAAAATGACAGTGCTCTAACAACAGTTATTAGCATATTACATTAATAAATGACAATTGACATTCAACATAAAATAAAATAGAAACTGGATAATCTGGAAATCCTATGATGCCCGTCAGTCCATCATGTGTATTATTTATGAGTGAATGGCCGTTTCTCTCTATAATGATAATAGAGGTTGTAGGATGTGATAATGAGGTTGTAGGATAATGAGGTTAATGAGGTTGTAGGATGTGACAGCATCTGAAATACACAACTGAGTTCAGAGTTACAATGTGTATCTTTCCATTCGTTTTTGTGTAAAAAAAAAAAAAAAGCGTGTTAATGCGCATCTCGTCAGTAAAGCTGGTTCTCTAATCATTGGTAAATTCCATCAGGCGCGTTACTACACAGAGCCGTTTACATTACATCAGAAACCGTCATGCAGCGGTGTTAAATATAGCCACATGGGCTTGGGAGTACTGTGGAATACTGTTGTCACTTAACAGACTGCCGCTGCATCAAGAAATGCAACTTGAATCTCTTTTTACACAAGGATAAATCTATATATCCATTCTAGTAGGGCTGTGCAAAAAAATTGAATGCAATTTTCATGCACATCTCATCAGTAAAGACGCTCCTGTAATTAGAAGTATATCTCCAGCACATGCGTTCAGATCGTGGTTTCCAGGTTTTCACAACAAATCCTGCAATGTTGTTTCTCAAAACTAGTCCAAAACTAGCCAAATCGCGCTTCCAGGAGGTTCCCCCGATAAAAAATTGCTTTCGGGGTTAAAATTTAAGTTTTATGGCATGGTTGTCTCTGTAAAATTCGCATTTTAGGGGCTAAATATCACGTTATTGGTATTGTCGCTTCGACCCGCGGACATGAAAAAGAACCACAGCGAGCTGTAATTCACTGACAATCTACACAAAATCGATTTTAAAATCGGTGGCGATTCTTTGTCGATTTTGAAAGCGATTTTGTGTTAGTTGTCGGTAGACACTGCCGCTCCACCTGAACCAGTGTTGCCAAGTCTGCCGTTTTTTTTAATGTCCGCGGTTCGAAGCAACCACAATAACGTGATATTTAGCCCTTAAAATGTGAATTTTACCAAGACAACCATGGCAAAAAAAAAAAAAAATGTATATTTTAACCCCAGGAATTTATTTTTTTTTTTTATCTGGGAACCTCCTGGAATCGCGATTTAATTTTGGACTAGTTTTGAGAAGCAACAGGGCAGGATTTGTTGTGAAAACCTGGCAACCCTGATCTTAACACACATGCTGGAGATAATACTTCTAATTAAAGGAGCGTCTTTACTGATGAGATGTGCATGAAAATCGCATTTGATTTTTTGAACAGTCCTACATTCTAGGTAGAGACGCTAGCGAGTTCTCTAGGTCTGAACTTATCTCATTTGGTTCAAAAGTCAGTGGAAATCTGTTCTTTGTAGTTTTGTCGATTAGATAAAGATAATTAATTAAATAAAGAGGATGAACAAATCACATATTCCTGTTTTTATGGCATTTTGCAAAACATTCCAACCAATTGGGGTTGTGTATTGATGGTGCTTGAAGTGATTTCTTCAAAACCCAGGCCTCCTAAACCCAAACACGCACAATGATTGACAAGCAGGGAGTGTTTCTGATTGGCTTAAACCTAGGTTATTTTGATGTTTTTTTCATCCTTATCCCATCCTTCTCTTATACATCAGATGCATATTATTAATTAGGGCTGCACGATAATAAATTGCATTATTAATGGTAAAAGCAGTGATGTATTTCCATTGAATGTTTCTTTCTGTGAACTGGACTCTGACTGACAGTCTGAATTGTCTGCACACACACCTGTCAGACGCTGATGGACCAGCGCTTTGTCAGCCAGAATTAACTTTTATCATGACAGCTGGCGTCTCCTCCAAGCAAAGGAGATAATGATGTGTGAGATACCGATCAATCCAGACCCGCTGCAGGCCTGATCCTCTTAACAATGACCCCAGTGTGGGCCGATGGAAGTATCACCAAAATATTACAACATGGTACCGCTATAAATCACAAATTAGATAGATTAGCTCCTCTGGAAATTCACAGAATATATATATATATATATTTTTAGAAAATTATTATTTATGTATTTAAATTTTTAAGGTGTATGAAGTCTAAAATCAAAGACACCTTTTTCAGATAGTATAGGCATTTTATATTTGTGCAATTTTAACCTTTAATTTTGGGAGCATTTTATGTCAGGGCTCTTCACGTTCACAGACCCACCACAGTGTCAAAATCCTCTTTCTAAACCTATGGGGGAGTACGGAGACATAAAAAATATATATATATATATTTTTTTTTTTTATGAAACCACTGTATAGGGTTTGTGTTCTCCTTCCTCATCGTTGGAAGAAGCACATCACACAGTCATTAAGTCTGTGACATAAATGGAGAACTGTGGAAAAAAAATTCAATACATGTTCATTTTGAGCTAGCAGACACCACTGTAGTTCTCTTCCTAGTGAGCTACCTTTATGTTTGGTGCTTACACAGACGACTGTCTTACCTGACTGCATCCTAACTGAAGTAGGAATTGCAGAGTGACTGATTTGAAACACTCTTCATGAATAAACAAACTTCAGATGTTGCACAAATAACACTGAGAAACTCATTTCACAGTTGATTGCAATAGACACAACAGTGACTGCCCAGGTTTCTTTTTTCATACAGACCTGGTAAATCACTTCTGAGCTTATGATTGGTGTTTCTTGAAAAGTTTTGTTTCAGTAATTTTCATTCTTCAACTGCTTTATTTCTTATTTATCATTTGTATTTAATTTAAAGCATTGGGGTCAGTAAGATTAATTTTTCTAGGTTTTTTTGAAACAAAACAGTTGTGAAGTATCAGATATATTTTAGCATAATTTATATATTATTATATTATTAATATTTTAAATTAGTTTTTATCAGTATACATTATCAATTTTCATTTTAATTTAAAATTAAGACATTTTGCTATGTGCTTTTCTCATCTTTTAGTATTTCTATATAGATTTTATATATTATAGTTTTGTCATTTTAGTAATTACACTTAGTTGCCAAAACAATATTTATGTTTTTATATATATGTGTGTGTGTGTGTGTGTGTATATATATTTTCCCCTTTTTTATTTTTAGTTTCAGTTCACAGTAACAACACTGTTGTGATATTCTCTTTGCCTTTTAAATCCGTAATGAAACTAGTGACCTGCAGGGTCAACACAGCCTGGCCGCCCACAGTCTTCATCAGATGATATCAGTTAGATCTGGTGTGGGTGGAATGAGTGCTTGATCAATAGGTCTTATGATATAATGTTATGGGTGGTGTTTGTGAAGCCACAACATCATTTTTGAAATGGAAACTAATAATACTTCAAATTGTGTTGAAGAGAGGAGTGCTGTTACTTCTGTTGATAATCAGACTTACATGTTTTAACTGACAGATGACAAAACTGGTAAAAAAAATTCCAGAATATCTTTGACTTGGGTTAGTAAGTAACCACCAACACTGACTCAACCACCAAATGCATATCAGTAAACCTGCATCAGAAATGTAAAAATCTTTTTTAATACTTTTTTATACTGTGCTACACAAAACTCTATTTCCCCTGCTCTCGTTTAACTCAATGAGGCCCAATGGGTCACGTTTGCAGCAAAAACTTTCTGAGATGGATTATTATTGGGCCTCATTACAGGAATGCCTATTTATCATGCAGGAGGTGCTGAATGTGGGGAATGAGAGATGGAAACTCAGTTATGGTGACACAGCTAATGTAATACAGTGTAAATTAATGGTAATAAAGCCTCATTTTCTAATGTGGCTGTGAGATCTAGCCCCTGAAGCACAATCACGGTCCTTGTTGTCTGTACAGATCTCGATTTGTCACTCTTTGCTGTCTGAACTCGCTGGATTCTCTGTTAAAGCTGCTTTTGTTAAACCCCTGATTCTTGAGACTGTACAATATGCTATTTGCTTGCATTTCATTTATTATTAACACAGTAAACGACCCTTTAATTGAAGCAACTATGTTTGTTTTCTGTCTTTTTTCACAGAAATGTTGTTACTATGATAAAATAAAGGGAATCATTGTAGAAAACAACTGATTTATTCAGAAACTCACTTACAGACATACCTACGTTTACTGATACATCAGTTCTTAGCTATTTTTTTAAAAGAAGGTTAAATAAAGTTATTAGTCAATAGATTAACATGTTGAAAATATAATTGTATTTTTCAGCTCTGTAATTGTAATTGGTCCTGTATTTCTAATATTTTGCCTGCTGTTTAGCATTTATTCATACTTTGCTTATTGTGTTTGGTAACAGTTTCTTTGACATGATCCCAGATTTAGAGCCCATGAGATTCTTGTTTTTCTTCTGTTCCCGCTCTCTGTTTAGAGTTTGATGCTGCCAGTAGAACAAAGCAGCAGGTACTGAGCGGTGATTAACTCATTTTGACTGGATAATTGCTTCACAGCCAAATGGAACAACACTCAGATTATCACCTTAAGGATCAGTTAGGTACGAAAGTGAACCTATTCAGATTTCTAAATGTGTAAACCTGACACCGTGGCTGTGTTCCAACACTTAGTGGGCTGCCTGCTGTCTGCATCCAAGCTGAGTTTGGTAATGTTGCACATAGGCTAGCACTTCACTAAAGAGTTTGGTGTTAGCATGCTGCAGTTTAATTAGCTTATTAGACATAAGACATAAATAGTCAATTTTAATTAGATTTGACGTTTAAGTTTTCTAATTTTAAAAATGATTTGTTTGTGTGTTTTTAATTTAAACATGTAAAATCTAAATCTATCTGTTTAATTAGCTAATTTTGGGGCCCATGAAGCTTATTACTTCCAAGGAATAAATAAATAAATAAAAAAGTTAATTGCATAATTTCACAGTTTATTTGTGCGTTTATATCTCACAATTCTGAGTCAGAATTAAGAGAAAAAAACTCCTATTACCTTTTTTGACACAGAGGTCAGTAAAAGTTGTTTTAAAGAAGTAATTTTTTTCAGCAAGGATGCATTAAATTATTAAAAAGTGACTTTATATTAAAAGTAATTTGTTGCTGCAAAAATTATATTTCAAACAAACAAAAATTCCCATTTCATCATTTCCACAAACATTATAAAGCAGTACAACTGTAACAACAATAACATGTTTCTTGAGCACTAAATCAGCATATTATAATGATTTCTGAAGGGTCATGTGAGTAACATTTTAAAATTGATCATGAAAGACTTCTTTCAGTAATATGGTTACTAAAGAAATCAATCAATGCATCGCAGTGCATTATGTCATTATCTTCTTAAGGCATCTTATTAAGCAGCATCATTTCCTCTGAGACTTTGCACTAACTTGTGTGTTTTTCCAGGTCCATGGGGCAGATGTATGGGCAGCGAGTGTGGTCCAGGAGGTAGTCAGAGTCGGGCGGTGTGGTGCGCTCATGTGGAAGGCTGGACGACCCTTCACACCAACTGCCTTCAGTCCACACGACCGGCCAACCAACAGAGCTGCTTCCGCGTCTGCGACTGGCACAAGGACCTTTACGACTGGCGGCTAGGCGAGTGGAACCAGTGTGTTCCCGTATCGCTACGGACCGGCCGCACAGGCGTTTGCCTGCAGGGTGAAGAGGGCATCCAGACGCGAGAGGTGAACTGTGTGCTCAAGGCGGACAGCTCAGCTGCCGACGATGCCATCTGTGAGTACTTTGAGCCCAAAGCCCGGCAGGAACAGGCCTGTTTAATTCCTTGCCCTCAAGACTGTGTGGTGACCGAGTTCACCCCGTGGACCACGTGCTCCAAGACCTGCGGGCTGGGCCTGCAGAACCGGGTCCGCTCTGTTGTGGCGCCGCCGCTTTTTGGCGGGCTTCCCTGCCCCAATCTGACGGAGTTCCAGACATGTGTACCGAGGGCCTGCGAGGGCAGAGAGACGGTGTTCAGTCTGAAAGTGGGCGGATGGAGCGAGTGCAAGATGCTGTCTTTACAGCCACCTCTGAGCTCCTCTGCCGCCCCCTTGCGCAACGCCCGCCAAGCCCGCCGGCGGAAAAGCAAAGAGAGGAAAGGGAACCGGGACCCGGAGATGCTAGACCTTATCAAGAGCAAAAGGAACCGCAACAAGCTGAATCGATTAGAGGACAACCTCTGGAATATGGAAATAGGCTACCAGTCTCGGCAAGTGGTGTGTGTGCATCGAAACGGAAGCACGGTGTCACTCAGGTTAGTGGCTTTTCCCATTAGAACCATATTAATTTGACATAAATAAAACTGAGGTTGTGAGCGGTGGAAGAGCAGTCAGAAGAACAGTAAATCATTTTCACAAACTTTGTGTCTGGATTTTTGTAAAGTACATTGTTTTGTACGAGTTAAACAGTGAATGTGGTTAACGTGACAGATTTGTTCAAAAATACATTACAGTGCGATTTGTACAGTGATTTGAATACGTTTATTTCAGAATAATTGATTTTTTTAATATTCATTTTATGTTTTGATGTGAGTAATAATGAAATAGTTTATTAACATTAATATTATTTTATTCAAAGACACTTGAACAGTGAAATTTTCTACAGTGACTTAGGCAAACCTTTTCGCTGAGCATGTTTTTCATTTCTGTATTATAAATATTTCTTATGATATTTCTTTATTTTTTAGATTAGTATAGGTTGTAAAATGTTTCATGGTGCTACTCCCCAAAAATATAATGACACTTCTAATTTAATACCATTTCTTAATTTAAATGATAATTATTATTAATTAATTATAATGATTTAATTACTTCAGGTTGTAAAATATCATTTGGTGTGACTCACCCAAAACAAAAATATATTTATGAATGAATAGATATCATAAAATTATTATAATTAATATTAATAATAATTAACATTCATATAATTTATTCAAAAGTACGTTCAAATTCAATTTGTGCAATGAGTTTGATACACCTTTTTGACCATGTTTATAATTTCTGAATGATTAATATTCATTTAGAAGTTGTAAAATGTGATGTGGATCAACTCCCCAAAGATAAATACTTATGTATTGATTAAATATCATTAAGTTTATATAAATTCATATTAATTAATTGTTTATCTTTATAAATTATTACTATAGATTGCAACTTCCCAAATACTTTTTTTCTTCACCTGTGAACTTTTTTTTTTTTAATTCTTTAAAAAATATATTTTTAGAAATAATTTAATTACGTTAATTGATTATTTGATGTGAACGCTAGTTTGCGAAAAACAAAAACAAAACAAAAAAAATTATATTATTCATACCTTTCTCTTGAGCAGCATCTGTTTTGTTATAGCACTAATGGTTCTCAGGCTAATAGCAGTTCAATGAGTCTAAGGGATTCAAGGAAACTGGGATCCCGGTGTATTTCTGCCCTCCGTCAGCCGCTGACAGTAAGAGGATGACGGCTGTGTGACTCGTCTGGGTCTCCGCTGTGCTGTCAAAGCACTCCCACGCTTGAAGTCTATTTTCAACTGTAGAAATGACAACTGTCTGTATATTCCCCAGCAGAAGACTGTATGACACGGCAGGAGTCTATGCATGCACCTTCCATAGAGAATTAAATGTTCAAGAGTTTATAGTTATTTAAAAAGTTTTGGCACAGCCTTGTAGTTTGTCTATCTCAGGCGTACAGTGTTTGGCCTTTGATATTCATTCAAGCTCAGGAACATGGGAAAAGTTGAAAGGAAAACATTCCGAGTGTTTTAGCTGGAGGAAATGTTAAGTTCATCAAAACAGTTGAATAGCCAACATCAAGGTTAAAGCAATCCAGCAAAGTCACATATAATATACAAAGTCACGTACACCATTCAAAAGTTTGGGATCATTTTAAAGACATTTGTGCTCATCAAGGCTGCATTCATTTGATTAAAAATGAAGTAAAACATTAATTATTTTTATTATTTATAATAGCTGTTTTCTATTTGAATATATTTTAGAATATGATTTATTCATGTGATCAAAGCTGAATTTTAAGCATCATAACTCCAGTCTTCAGTGTCACATGATCTTTAAGAAATCATTCTGATTTGCTGCTCAAGAAACATTTATTAATTATTATTATCACTGTTGAAAACGGTTGTTTTGCTTCCTTGTTTCAACAGTGATAATAATAAAGAAATGTTTCTTGAGCAGCAAATCAGAATGATTAATTAACCATGATTAATAAATAAATAAATAAATACAATTACTTTTTTATGAATAAATTAAGGAATTAAGGAATTCATTAATTCATTTGATTCTTTGACGAATAGAAAGCTCAAAAGAACAGTGTTTATTTGAAATCTTTTGTAACATCATAAATGTCACCTTTTTTACAATTCAGTGCATCCTTGCTAAATAAAATAATTATTATTATTATTATTTTTTTTTTTAAGTGCTAACCCCAAACTTTTGAACGGTAATGTATATTTAAATGGAATCACAAAAACAACCATCATACCTCCAGGAGAAATGTAAACCCAACAGTTCTTAGTGTAATATTCTGCCAGACATCTCATCTGTTGTACTAGTTCTTTGTGTGTGCGGCTTTACACATGCACTCGAAAACCAAAGTCTGTAAATCATTTAACTTTGCTCAGATATCTTCATAATGCTCCTGCTGCAACAACGAGGTTCTCCTGAACTGCCACAATTGAGTTATTCTTACATTAAACATCATTCTCATTTAAATGGAAACGATGGTGTCCTCATTCCATCAACAAGCTGTAAACAACAGCTCAAAAATGTGCAAAACAGTGCATAAAAACAGTGCATTTTGGTAATATTTATTTTGTAATAATTAAATTTAGCCCATCGCGTCACAATTTTGTTATTAGCCCCATTTGTTTTATAGGATGCAATCTTAAATCCAGCAACAGACTGGCATAGTCTCCATTTCTGCCAAATGCAGTTTACCAGCAGCTACTATCTTTTTTATACCTCAGGAAGAGTTATTGTGCTGCAATATGGTGTCATTATTTTGCCATATTTTAAATGGTTTCAAGACATCTTAATCTGGGTTTAAAGTGTGTGGAAAACAGTGCCAGCTTTAAAGTTTATGTATTTAAGAGTCCGTGCTGCCCCGAGGGGAGTTGGGCAGCCACTGCACCTAAATGAACGTTTGCTAAATGAAGCTCTGCTGGAAAGGAAGCAGGCTGTAATTAGCTGTAATAGCTCATCAGCTGCATTGCCTACAGAGAAAATAAGACACTAAGAGAAACTGCTGCATTCACACTGCTCAGCATTAAGATACCAGCCACTGAATCAATTACAAAATCTGTTGTTCCGCTGCAGATTGAGTTTAAGTTACCATGCTTATTAAAGTATTAAAAGAGAAAATATTGCAGGGATACTGTGGTAAAGTGATTGTATCAGGGGTTCACACTTTTTTTTCTGTTAGCTGAACCCCTGAACTTTATTATTTTATTTTATTTTATTTTATTTTATTTTATTTTATTTTTTGTTTTATTTAGATTTTTTGTTTTATTGTAATTTATTTTAAATAAAACTTAAATTTGCCCAGAAATTTCAAGTAATGCTAGAAAATTATGAAAATATTTAATGATATGATTTTAATTATTTTAATTTTTTTAAATGTCTGTAGTTTTTATCAAAAATATATTTTTTATTTAGTTTTAGTTAAGTATTTAAACTTAAACTAAACAAAAACATTTCAATTATATGTTTGTTATTTTATTTCAGTTTATTTTTTTTCTTGTTTCAGGTACTGAAAATATTTGTAAGGGTTTTAGTTTTAGTTACAGTAATAATAACCCTGTTTTTTTCTACCATCGAAATATGTTCTTGATTACTGTAAGAGAATTATCTTGTCATGTTGAGTGACATCGTCTGTCCTGTATCAGCCAGTGTCCCCACTGGAGTCTTCCGGAGACGTTCCAGTCCTGTCTGATGACTAAAGACTGTGTGGTCAGTGAATGGAGCATGTGGGGCTCCTGCTCAAAGACCTGCTCAGACCCCAGTGTTCCTCAGGGCACACGCTCCCGCAGCAGACAGCTGATACGGCTTGCTAGCGGAGGAGGGTCTGAGTGTCCCCAGCTGGAGGAAACCCAGGCCTGTGAGCCTGAAGGGGACGGGGTGCCACCCTGCACCATGTAAGTACCCTGAATTGCTGTGTTCTTACTACATTTTACATTTGTTGATAATGTACATGTTTCCAAGCCCGCGTGCATCTCATGCTATACTAGATTGAAAAGTGAAGTGTGATCATCTTTGTGCTGAATTTTCACTACAGGTCAAATATACAGTCAAATCAATGAATGTCAAATAGACACTGCAGGAATATTTTCTACTATTACATGTATACTATATTTGATACATACAGTACAGCTCAAAAGACTGTGGTCAATAAGATTTAAAAGAACTAATAATAAATACTTTGATTCAGCAAAGATGCATTAAATTTGTCCAAAGATGTTTATAAATTGAGTTTTAAATCATCAAAAAATCCTGACAAAAAGTATTACAGTTTTCACAAAATATGGACAATAGTCAGAAATGTTTATTAAGCAGAAAATCAGTATATTAGAATGATCTCTGAAGGGTCGTGTGACACTGAAGACTGGAGTAATGATGCTGAAAATTCAGCTCTGCATCACAGAAAGAAATGAAATGTTTAAATATACTACAACAACTTATTAGTGTTTTCTAGAAACTGATGGCAAATGCTGAGATGGACTGGTGTAAAAACATTTATATGTTATTTTAGTTTTACATTTTTGCATTAGGGCTTGGCAGGGTCAGAATAAAAAATAAATAAAAAAACATTTAAAAAATCCATCTGTATGCATGATTGCATACTTTTCTTATTTAGTCATGACAGCCAGTCCCATCTCTGTTTGAGATCAAAGGTTTTCAGTTCAAGGTTTTATGTGTGAAAATGCAGCACATTATTGGAGTGATGATACTATGAAATATACGCCAACAAATTGATGTCATCTTGTCATATTTTATTATGTGTCAACCCAGAGGAAACTGCTGCTCAGAAGTGGCTCTTTTTGTATAACTCAAATGATTAAATGTGGTTCCTAACAAGCTTGTCATTGAAGTTTCAGAAGTTTCTTCATCAGAGAAATGAGACATACATATAGTTGTTGACATACAGTAAAGTACAGAGAAATACTGGAAAATTGTGCCTCTGTGTACATTTCATATGGAGGTCTCTCACTGTTATCTTGGCAAATCTCAGCACGGTTGGAGACATTGTCGAGATCTCTTCTGAATCTCTGAAGGAGATGCGTGCAATGGACTTTTTCTCTGGAGGTAAATCTAAAAAGCAGGAGAACAGTGAAACTTAAAAACACTAAGCTAATTTGTGATTGATTTAGTCTTACTGCTGTCAAGGAGAAGCAATTTAGATGTTAACGATATCTCATTTGAGGATTTTCCTATCCTGCAGACATGTACATGAAACAAGCAAAAAAAAAAAAAAAAAAGTCACTTCTCAGCATGATGCACTGTAATGCTTTCTGCTCTTCATGGAGAAATGCCAGCGTGGACCGGGAGCCGCTTGACCCCTGCTCTGTGAGGGTCAGTACATGAGCATATGGAGATGGGGCGAGACGGATCGGGCTGCTCTGCGCTCCCGAGCCAAGAGAGATGCACAGACAAATGGAAGTGATCTTAAGAGCTCGGTGACGCTGCTTTTAATCTCATTCTCTCACAGATGGCCCACGCTGGCTCTCCGTCACAGAGCACACAATGCTTTCTGAGTCTCCCACGTACTATGAACCGGCAGCTCGAGAAGATAATGGATTTTTGCAATTCTGTTTTGCACTATTGCGAAAGTGGGAAAGAGAAATCACAAATGACATCTCTTTAATATCGTTATTTTTTTTTTTATCCAAGACCGAAATGAGGTTAAATGGAGGTTGAATAGAGATTCTGAAGTCTTTTCAGACTATAAAAGACCCCAGTAATCAAATGTGTCTGAAGGTTTAAGAGATCTATCCATCCACTCATCCACCTACCTATTATACTGTACATCCATCCATCCACAAACCTTTTAACCTTACAGCTTAATTAACCACCTACTTATCTACCTTCCTATTCATTCACCAGTTCACCTGTTCATCCATCTATCCATCCAACCATCCTACCCATTGACTTATCTTACTACCTATCCATCATCCCATTCATCTAAACCATCCGTCTATCCATCTGTCCATCCGTCCATATTCCAATTAAATACCTGAATCTTTATATAGGTAGCAAACAGTAATTAACATAACATAATTGTTCTTTGAGTTGCAGTTTTAAATAGAAGAATTAAAATGCATTATTGTTATTTTTAACTAGAAACATTTGTAAAGCAAAATGCTTGAAGTTTGAAGGTTTGTAGTCTTTACAGATTGTGAGGACGAAATATACTGTAGATACTTTTGTAAACTAACTTGGAAAAAATAAAAACCAATATGTATTTGAATTGCTATTCAGTAAATTTCCTTTCCTGTCATTCAAGTTCAACTTTCTATGGGATGTGGCTATTTTTGTTTAAATATTTACATTTGACTATTATTTATTATTATTATCTGTTTTATTATATATTATTGTATTTATTAATATTTTAATTTAGCCTGTATTTTATTAGGTTTTGTTTATGTATATATATATATACACATAAACAAAACCTTATATATATATATATATATATATATATATATATATATATATATATATATATATATATATATAAATAATTAGATTAAATTAAGCAGACACTTTTATCCAAAGCGACTTACATTGCATTCAGGCTAACAACTAATTACTTTTAGTAGTTGTACTTTTTACTTTCTGTACTAAAATATTATTAAAATATTTTAATAGTAAACATATTTGGTTTTAGTTAACAACAGCACTGCCTGTCAGGTCAGAAGTCTTAATATTATTTCAGACATTTATTGTCAAATTCTTCCAAGATCCGTTTTATTGTTTGTATGTTTTTTTTTTTAAAACATTCATCTAAACATTTGTTTGGATATGTTCATGACAGTGACACATGGATTGATGTCGTTGTCTGGAAATGTTTAAAAAGATGCATTACAGCAACAGCACAGATATACAGCCTGTATTTGATGCTGATTTCAGTTCTGCCTGGCGGAGCACTGAATGGAGCGAGTGTCGTGTTGATGCGCTGCTCAGCCAGCAGGACCGGCGGCGTGGGAATCAGACGGGTTTGTGTGGTGGAGGTGTGCGGAGCAGAGAAGTGTACTGCGTCCAGGCCAATGCAGAACTTCTCAGCTACATCTATAACAACAAAGACAAACAAGCTACAGGTATCTGTTCAGCATATAGTTAACAGAAGTATGGCATAGTGACTCTCCTGAGCTGTGATCAATTATTTATTTGTTTATTTTTAAGAGTCCTCCAAATCCTCAAAATATCAAAAGCAAATCCTGTTAAGTTCCATAAGACAATCTTTAAAAAAGTGTTAAAAACATATTTTTCCTTTTTTAGATGTATTTGATGTTATAAGCAAATCTTCGATTCATATGATTCCACAAGATAATCTTTATAACAGAGTTTCATATGATGCCATAAGTGAATCTTGATAAGTCTCATACAAATCCATATGTGAATTTTATAAGTTCCAGTTGATTCTATAAGATAATCTTTTTTTAAATTGCATTTGATTCCATAAGATAATCTTTAGAAGTTTATCATATGATGCCATAATCAAATCTTTGCTTCATAGAACTCCTAAGTTTAATATAATGTCAGTGAGAAACCTTTATGAGGAAAAAAAAACAATGAATCAATTATTTATTTATTTACTTAATGCAAAACAGCTACTATTATAACATATAATAGCATAGCATGTTGGTTTGCAAAAAAAATTCTCAGAACAATGTAAATCCTAGAATACATGGATCTGTCCCTCGTGATTTTCCTCTTTCCCTGCTTTCTCTGTCCCCGGCCCACGTGCATGTGTGTGTAAAGCTCTTACTCTACTGTACAGTATATATTGCATCAGCATTTCTTTGCATGCTTCACACATACACACACACACACCATCACTCGATTAATGGCCCACCCATCTTCATGGAATTTTTATTTTTTTTAATCTCTCTCTCTCCTGCTCACGCTTTTGATGCTCAGAACTGTGTGGTGAGCACATTGAAACATACAGTATCTTAAATCTGTATATAAGAGCAGATGAGCGCTGACTACATGAAACGCTCTGGCTAAAGAAGAGCTATTAGAACAGGCCACAGCTGGTGGAGCTGTGTATGCTGGGAAATCTGTGTCCTTATCAGCACAGTGCAGGAGACGCCATGCTTCAGTCAGGGGTAATCTGCTCCACCGACAGCAGATACATGAACGCAGACAGTGCAGAAAGTTAAAGAGAAAAATGTGCTGGAGCGTCAGTCAACTGATGGAGTCGTGATGTTCTCACCCTGGGAGGATGTTTTCAGTTTCAAGATTCTTTGATGTGATGAAACCTTCATCAGATCTATCTGGAAGTGATGCTCATTTGCATTTCCTTCTAAGAACACAACATTGCACTCACAACACAAACAGCGTTATTTCCCACAGGTGGCTTCACTGTTTTAAAATCAAAAGTTTCTAAATGGATTTTAAAGCCTGATGATGACATAGGAGAAATTCCAATTTGATTTCATAAAGGAATCTTTATGAAAATTTCATACGATGCCATAAGCAACTCTTAATGTTCCGTTGGTTCCAAAATAATCTTCGTAGGTTTCCTATGATGCCATAAAAGCTAACCAGCTTATACCTCACATTATCACATTACTGTCTGAATGAAATTCAATGGAGGCGATGTACACTGAATAAATGGCCGTGACATTCGATTGGACAGAGCTAAATTTGGAGTCTACTATGGAAAAAACTAATGCTTTATGTGATGGATGTGATTCATATATTGCATTATAAACCAGTGGGTTTGGCTGGTTTGGCCCTGCTGGTAAATGACTGGATGCATTAACTGAACATTTTTCTGTCACTTACTAAATTGTAATACACATTGACAGATAACTGAAATGCTTAACTGAAAATGATAAAAGTTGTCTGTTCTGTTGCATTTGGTGAAGAAAACTTGAGAAAATAACATGTGGAAGTAAAGATTTAAGTAGAGAAACAAGAGTTTTAGTAGAACATAGTAGAGCATACTAGAAAATACAACCCAGTCCATCGGAATGACAGAAAATGATTTTATTTCAAATGCAGTGTTATTAAATGGATGTTATTTTATTTTCTGAAGGACTCGTAAAATGTCAAATGGATATATTTTCCCTTGCCTGCTGTGTTTGACGTCACAGCTCAGGAAACTTAAAGCTAATATTTCAGAAGTAGTCACAGTATAGAGCTCATAGTGACAGTATTTGTATTTGTCCCTCGAGTGCTGTTTTATTAGCAGTAGTTTGTGTGTTTTATAGAAGGTCAGTCTCCAAACAGCCAGATGCCTAGTGCCCCTCCCCTCCTGTCTGTCACCTATGAGGTCTCAGGTAAGATGTTTAACCCCTTAAAATGATTTTTTGAATGTAAACACACCAATATTGCATTGAAAGTAAAAAGTTATTTTATTTATTTATTTTTTGTATTTTTATTGTGTATTTAATTTGTAAGTTAATTTAATAATTTCAATTATATTTCATATTTTAATTTGTTTTATTCTACTCTCCTTTTTGTATTGTCTTTGTTTGATCAAATCTCTTTGCTTAAAGCATGTTTACTTATGTTGTTTGCTTAGTCTGTTTACTCTCTGTATTTCTGTGAGTGTTTTTGTCCATGGAGAGCTCATTATAAGGGCACACAAACTGATGCAACACACTGTGCTTTAGTCAACACTCCTCTGGGCACCAGACAACTGACAGACGATGACTGACACTGACAATCATTCTTACAGGTCCTTACTGTACACTCTTCTTCTTCATAAAAAAATAAAGTTTGTATTTGCATCATTTGGGCCTTTTAATCTAGATTTCATGGGCTTTATAACACTGAGCTAAACCTCGCCTGCAGTTATTTTACTGATTGTGTATATTCTGATAAGCTTCAATACTTTTATTTAGCAAGGCAGCTTTGAACAAACCTGACCGCAAAAGATATGAAGTTACAAAGAATTTCCATTTCAAAAAATGCTTTTCTTTAAAACTTTCTATTACCAAAAATATTAAGCAGGTAGTTTTTAACATTGACAATAATATTTTTTGTAGTAGTGGGCATAGATAAATTTTTTTGAATCTAGATTAATCTCACTGTAATCTTGAAATTAATCTAGATAAAAATGGCTCATTTGAATTCTGCCGAAGGCATTCACAGCGGCGTAGCCACGGGTGTGCCAGGGTGTGCCAGGGTGTGCCTGTGCCACCCACAGTGGCAGCTGGCACACCTAAAAATAGATGCAGAATTATTTTTTTTTAATTTTACTAAAACTTACTAAACTTGGGCTATTGTTGTTTCGTTAAAATATATATATATATTTTCTGTTCGCGACTCGGTTGATTCAGATCGGCACTTCGGAGCCTGTTCGCGACTCGGTTGATTCAGATCGGCACTTCGGAGCATGTTTGAGATTTTTTAAAATTCAGATCTGGACATCGAAGCAGGAAGTTTTTGTCAAACAGTTAATTGGTGATAAATGAATTGGACTTGAGGCTTTTTTTTTTTTTACCTGTCGATTCAGCACACTGTAAAAAAGAATTTGTTGAGTCAACTAAAAATATTTTGTTACCCCGCTGCCTAAAATTTTTTTGTTATCTTGACAAAAAAAAACTTGTTGAAACAACTTCAAATTAGAGTGGAGTTAGTCCAGGTAACAAATTTCTTTAAGTTGACTTGACTAATATTTTCTAGTCCAGTCAACTAAATCATGTTGTGTCAACAGGGATTTTTTTTTTTTTACTTCGATCAATAATCATAAACAAATTTTACCCCACTGCCTTAAATGTTTAAATAAAGATGACAAAACACTTTTTTAATGTAATTTATTTAATGATAGAGACAACACTTTCATTCACATTTAAATTGAACAAGCAATTTGCCGTCAACACATCAACTGATAATTGATAAACAAAACAAAAAAAAGCAAAATATAAAAACACACGTCTAAAGATCTGAACTGACACTTGAAAGTGTGATGTATAATAAATAACATTGGCATGGGATTGAGAAACAAATAGTTGCATTTCAATTCATCAGATCAAAACCACAGGGATTGTTTTTAATTTCATAACTCAATATGAAAATCAGAAGGTTGAACTCTGATTATTAACCCCGCACAAGTTCACATGCACTCCCCCCACCATAATGCAAGTCATGGTCAAAATGAGAAACCAAGATATATGTATATAACATCACAATTAGTTACAAAAAATTAGTGTACCGTACTTCTGTATAATAATATATAAATGGAATGAATGCACATGGAAGCACAAAGATCTAAACAGTCAGATTCTAAATTTCATAGCACAACATGACCAGACAGAAGTGTTAACATCAGAAGGATCTTGAAAGTTTCCAAACTCGTCCCCCATCATAATGCTACATACTGAAAATGTGTACATACTGTTTAAGAAAATGAGAGGGGAAACAACATTTGTTTACATGAGAACATGCATATTCCAAGTCATGACATGTAAACTTTAATGTACATTCTAAAATGTAGTGAAAGGCACAAAAGAACCTTTCCTTATTAAAAAACAAAAAAAACACTACTTTTTAAGAAAGAGTGCTGTGGAGCCGATGGACACATCATGAACACTGAAAAGTGAAAGTGACATGACATACATTTGTGCTCTTCATTTAACCCATCCAAAGTGCACACACAGCAGTGAACACACACCGTGAACACACACCCAGAGCAGTGGGCAGCCATTTATGCTGCAGCACCCGGGGAGAAGTTATGCCTTGCTCAAGGACACCTTATTTGTGGTGTTGAGGGTGGAGAGAGTGCTGGACATTCACTCCCCCACACCTACAGTTCCTGCCGCTGTAGCGAGCACATGGTGGGAGCAGCTGGTCTTCACAAGTTTTTGCAGAGCCTCAATGGTGTATTTAATGCGCTGGAGGTAGTGGATGTTCACTGCATACAGACCCATTAGGAGTCCAAATGCCTTGGGGACATGGGAGATGTCAGTGATGACAGGATGTCCAAATGAGACCAATATTGGTTATTCCTTGGGAAGCACATCACATTGCTGTTCCTCAGTTACAATCAGAATGCCCTCTTCAATTTCTTTCTCAACATCCTTAATGTCACTGGATGGCTGGGAAAAGAAAAAAATATTACATTACTTAATAGATTTATAACAAATGAACACACATATGTACATACACTATTAAAGTTGTGTGTTAAAAGCACAGCTACCAATTAATGCAAAGTGTAATTCACCTTCAAGTGGAAGATATTTTGAAACATTTAACCAAAAATGAAAGTCAACTGTAAATGCTGCTCCTCAACGGTTTCGTTTAGAAACATTCAAAATAACTTCCTGTATTAAACTGTTAAAATCCTGTACAAATTTCTTTGTTCTGCTGAATACAAAGAGTTTAAAATCCCATGGGAAGATAAGTGTAAAATACACCCCCAGAAACAACTATACTAAAAATGGGGGGAAATTATTTTCTTCACTGGTATTCTACATGATTTCTGAATGACATAAAATGTGACAAACCAATACAACATTCAGGTTTTTTTCTTAATCCAATTCTAAGTGTCTAATCTGTCACACCATTTATACAATGATCAGAAAATATATTGGTGTAAATAGGTATTCCTTTTAAATAATCTCTTAAAGGCTTGGTTAACCCATGTATGTTTTACTCACCCTCATGGCATCGTTAGTGTGTATTTCTTTCTTCTTTCAGACAAATCCAGTCGGATTATATAAAAAAATATTTATGGCAATAGGTGGGTGTGTTTTTCAACAGTCCAAAAGTAGTCAAATAATGTGCATCAATTCATAATAAAAAGTACCTCACATGGCTCTGAGAGGTGAATAAGGGCCTCCTGTAGCGAATCCATGTGTTTTTGTAAAAAAAATATACATATTTAAAATGTTATTCAAAACATATTTAAACACTTTTCTCTCACTTTCGTGAGAGCCATTCTGGGTGGATGAAAATAGGACATAGGGGTCATGCATGCACCGATGATTAGTGACGAACACGGAAGAGCAGAGGAGAGACAACAATACGCCAATCACGAAGTAGAATCACAAAATTAGGATTGCACGTATGATAGACAGTGGAAGAGAAAAAAAGTGTTTACAACTTTTTAAATATGGATATTTTTCTTACAAAAAGCGCATCGATTTGCTACAGGAAGCCTTTATTCACCCCCCAGAGCCATGTGAGACACGTTTTATTGATGGATGGGTGCATTTTATTTGACTATTTTTGGACTGCTGAGAAAAAAACACACTTGTCTGCTGCCATTAAATAACTTGGAAGAGCCAAGACAATGTTTAATTCAACTCAGATCAGATTTGTCTGAAAGAAGAAAATCACATACACATAGGATGCCTTTGAATGAGTAAAACATGGCCTAATTTAAATTTTTTGGTGAAATAATCCTTTAAGCAAAGTTGCTAATGGCCAATATGCTAGCACTGAACATTTTTCAGGATTCAAAACAGTACTCAGCAAAATAATAAAGAATGGCTATGTCCATAAACAGGGTTTCTGGTGGTTTTATGAAGATAAATTCAACACTTTAAATACCAATTATAGAAACTTCACGGAATAAAACTGAAGGGAAAATAATGTCAAATTATCTTTTCTAAATTTTGAAGCTGTTTTCCAATGCAAATATCTACATTTTCGTAAAGGGTTCACCCAAAAAAGAAAAAGAAAGGAAGTTGTCATTTACTAAACCTCAAGTTGTTTTGAACCTGAATTAGTTTATTTCTGTTAGTCCCAGTCCCAGTTTCTTCTTCTTCTATTACCTGGACCACATCACTGCAGACTGATGGTACTCAGATTGGTCATCCACAAGCGTAATCCCAGCAGTTATGTCCTTGATGAATTCCTGCGCAGAGCCCGTGTGCTTTAATAAAAACAAATGGATGCATTAAACAGGGCCTTACAAACGTAAAGCATATAGACTCCGATTAATGTGCATTTATAAATAAATACATTTACTTACAACTTCGTCCAAGCTCTACTGTGTAAATGCCATTTCCATTAGGTCTGCATATCATTTTGATGGATAACTGCAAAAGGACTCGCTGTGGTCCATTCACAGGATTATTGAATTCTGCTCTGAATCTTCAGTCATCCCAAAATATCATAAACATGAAAAATACAAAAACATGTTAAAACACTGTAAAATAATAAACATACATATAAATAAATCTTTACAGAGAGTCAAATGTATTGACAAGTTTGTATTAAATGCCAAAGACAAACTATACCATCCAGACGATGCTTTTAAATGACACAACACAGAATTATAACACAATAAAAGGAAATTTAACACATTTGTGTCGATCGTTATTGTATCTCTATTTATACAAGATATATGCTTTTATTCTAAAATATATAGATTTGAACGTATGCAATTTACTTATGACCGTATATTCACCATAGACTGTATAAAAACAGATATTCACGCAGTATTACACTGGGTTCTAGGTTCTAGTGAGGCACTTGAATGACTAACGTTACTTCAGAAAACTGAAAGAAGAGTTTGTAACGCTACCTTCAGAACTTCATCTGAACCATAGACTGTAAAAAAAAATCATCAGAACTAAGCTTATGTCAGCGATATCAAATGTAACGTTAAGATACGCGCTCCAGAAGAACTCTGAGGGAGGTGCTCATCTATGGTGCTCATTTGTTTCCTTTATAACATGCAGAAAAGACACAGTTCGAGTAGGAATCTCTTTTTCCCCTAATTTTTCATCGATGTATATTCTGACGGATGTCTTACGCTGTCAGGTTTAGAGCAGCTCCTTTTTTTTAAATTCCCGCCGTTCTTAATCCATACAGTGATCTGTTGAGCTCTCGCGCTCTGTTTGCACGGCCTCTAACGCAGCCCTGGGCTCAAATAATACATTCAAATTGTATTTTATCGTGCTCCACATAAGTTCAGCTCCGCTGTCCCGCATGGGAGAATATATGTTTTAATATTTATAAGGAAAATACTGTGGAACCGCCTGTATTTTGAGGCTTCAGAGTGCCGCGAAAGGAACATTTACATACAGTAATTTACATACAGAATATACCACTCTATAACCATACTTACTCTTCTGAGACAACAAATGTAATTTTACACATTAAGCCAATAAATACGAATAGTTTACTTACCAAAGTTGTATTTTAGTCAAATGTCCAAACTTTGAGGAGAAACTGACTAGAATGGCTGACGACCTTCTTCTGGCTTCAACAGCATTCACGATAATTACGAGATCTCGCGATAAGTGATGTTGTGAACGTGATATTGCTATTGAATTGAGTCAACAAATTTTTTTAAGTTATAAGGACAAATAACCTAGTTCAGTCAACTTTCAAACTAGTTGAGACACTGAAAACTTACAATTTTTAGTTGAATGAACAAATTCAGTAACTGCAAGTTGTGTCAACATAAAAAAATTCATTGAAACAACTAAACTGCTAAATAATTTTTTACAGTGCATGTACATGGACCCACACACAAAGGTGGACACACTCTAGACTCAATCATCAGTAGGGCTCTAAACTTGTCATCCATTGTTTAGAATATGTGTGTTACCCAAATAAATGACTAAAAGAAACGTTAAGTCTTCGAGAACGGGTTTGGTGGTGCATTAGACCAGGGACTCATCTCCTGTTTCCAAAATATGACGTTATTTTATGGCGTTATTTCCTTGTCAAATGTCGAGAGCTCATTATTGTAGCGCGAAAGTACATTAATATAATGCGCGAATATTTCCTCGAGCGCGGAATATAATGTGCGGAACGCGAATCTCTCTGCTCGCGCGCGCTCTCAGTTTTAAGTGCAGGCATACTCTCTGATGAGCAAGCCCAGAGAAAATTCTTACCAAGAGCAACGTGTATCTGAGAGCGTGCGCCCAGTTCCCGCGCGCAAGCAGAGAGATTTGCGCTCGCGCATTATATTGCGCTTTCGACATAGATGAAAGTCATCATAGATCGCGTAGTATAGATAACCGCCCACCACTAATTTTTTTCTTGAGCACCAAAGCAGCATGCTTTAATGATTTCTGATTTATTTTCAAATCAGAATATATATATATATATATATATATATATATATATATATATATATATATATATATATATATAAAATGCAGCTTTGGTGAGCATAATATGCATCTTTCAAAAAAAAGAAAAGAAAGTTATTCAAACCCCAAGGTTTTGTCAGGTAGTGTATAATTATATATAGCAGGGCCACCTTAGGTTTTTCATCTATTTTCTAACAGCTACCAAGTTCCAGATCATTCTCATTCTTAAAGCTAAGCCTGTCCGTCTGGGTTTGTCAAAGCAGGCACAGACTGCAAACTTTGATCAGACCGAAATTTTGAGCAGAAGGTCTAGAGACCATCTGGCATGTAAACAAGCACAACCTGTGCTGTGGTATGTTAACTTAGATAATGGTTCATTACACTGAAATCTGTCTCTCCATTTATTTTGGGAACATGCAGCACAAGAAGAGTTGAACGAGGTCATCTGTCATTCCCCATGTCCATTTCCAGAGTTCAGTCAATTATTTTGGTTGAACGTCTGTGGCGCAGTCAATCTTCTTATGACAAATTTGTGTGTGTGTGGAGATTATTTTGTTTTTGGAAACCTCTAGAGAGCAGAACTCACCTCATTTGAGCATGGAGAGCTCTACGAGAAGAGTTTACCTCGCATTGATGCAGACACAGCAGTCATGTCACCTGTCACCCATCAAACTGACTGGAAAATCCTGTGTTTAAACATTGATGCACCCTTTTTGTTTGTGTTTTTGAATTTTTGAATTTGAATTGAATTCATTTCCACACATACTGGGTCCAGACAGGATCTACAGACTTGGCTTGCATTTTCTACACTCATTTGAGAACTTACTCTGAGAGGAATGTTTTGGGGGAATGTCCTCATTTGTAATACTGGATATAAAAATAAATTAAACAAAGCTTTTTTGAAATTGTAAAAATGCAGAAAGTTTTCTGTGAGGGGTAGGGTTAGGTGTGGCTAGGTTTTTAAATCTATTACTATACAGCGATCTGTATATAAAAACAATAGAAGTCTATGTGTGTGTGTGAGTAATGGATAATAGATATCACTTTTTTTTTTTTTTTAGGCAAATAAGGTAAAACATGTAACTAATATATTACCATACTTCACCATTTAATTACATTTATTTACTACTTTTTTAAACTTGATATATCAGAAAATACTGTCAAGAGCCAGAGTTAAAATACATTTTCACCATGTTTTGAGTGAATAAAAAGTCAGGTTTTCTATCTCAGTACAGGAGAAAAAAAAAAAATCCCATTTTGAGAAAACAAACTTTAAATATATGTATTGTAATTAAAATTGGCAAACGAAAATATAGATTTTGGATGTATTTTTTAATTATTATTATTATTATTATTTTCACTAGTTCTTCTGAAACGTTTTATAAAAAAAACAAAGTTCCAAAAATCTAAAAATTAACCAGTACATGAAAAATACATTTATATTTCCTTAATATCTTAATTATATAATTTCTAATTTATTTATAAACGTTTAATTTTTTATCATTTTATTTATTATTTTATTAAAATTTTCATGATTTTTTTTATTTTATTAGTGTCATTATTTTATATGTAATTTTTTAGATTATTGATGACTGGGAACATTATGAAATTAGTACAAATATGTAAAACACAAACACATTGGGTCGGGACTTACATTCAAATCATGCAGAAATCTGTGGAGATTCCAGTTTTAACTTGGCTGTGATGCCGCAGGGAATCAGGATTCTTCGCTGCATGTTTAATGTCACCATTTGTTGTTTCCTGCAGTTACATAAACCTAATTGTCCGTTATGTGTCATGCTCATGTGGGAGTGTTTTAATGCATGTTTTTTTTTCATTATAGCATCAAAACCCGTAGACGTTCAGCTCTGTAAGGGCACGACTCCGAGTACCACGCAGCTGTGTCACATCCCGTGCCCTGTGGAGTGTGAAGTGTCCCTGTGGGGCGCCTGGGGGCCCTGCACCTTTGAGAATTGTGATGAACGCGTCGTGAAGAAAGGTAAACATGGCTGAAACCAATAATATATTCACTGAAAAGGAAGTGTCAAATACTGAGACACAATATTTTACTGAGGCACAGAGATGTTTTACTGACAGAATAGAATATTTGCTATTATCATAAATAATTTGTCCAAGATGCTGCTAGACTGAATATTTCAATCATCATGTCTTAATATTTCTCTATTGTACACTATTTTGAAAACCAAAAAGAAAAATAGACCGAACAACTATAGAAGTTTAAATATGCTGAACTTTGCCTCTCTATATAAATGCAAATAATTGGCTAATTTTTAATGCCATTAAGATAGTTTTACATTGCAACATTATTTTAATGACAGTGAAACACATTTGCCTCTATAATTTTATACATTTTCAAATGTATTATATATATTTAGTATTGTATGCATCATGGTAGAAAATGCTGTATTACTTTTTTTTATTATTTTATTTAAAGGAAACAGAACAATTAAATTATAATTATAATTTTTAAATACTTTTTATATATTAATGTGTTCTTATTTTGGGGTATTACTGTTTTCAACAGTAGTTTTTATTGCCATACATTTGCTTAATTGTAATAAAAAATGTCATAATGCAAACAGATTTTTATAATGATTTATTTAATTAAATTTGAATTATTTGCTTGTTTGTTTTAAACTTTGCTTTGCTTTGGACTGAAATGTGAGTTGGGCATCTTTTCGAAAGATTTGTAAGATCCATCCTAAAAAATCAATTCAACTTAAGGTCACACACTTCCACTACAAAGAAAAAAAAGTTGATTAAAAGTAACTGGGTGAAATGCCTTTGACAATGACATCAGGTTCCACTTAGTTTAATATTTTGACCTACTCCAGTGACATTTTAAGTCTGACTTACAGTAAATGTTCACTCTGTGTATGGACCTAACTAATAAACCTTTTCTGGCATGTTTATTTGCAGGTTTCAAGTTCAGACGACGCACGATCACTAATTACCCCACGGGTGGTGAGGGGAACTGTCCTCATCTGGTGGAGGCCGTCCCGTGTGATGAACCCAGCTGTTTTAGCTGGCAGCTGGTCAAACTAGAGGAGTGTATCCCTGAAGAAGACATGGAGTGTGGAGAGGGAACACAGACTCCACAGGTCCGCTGCGTCAACAGCCAAGGTATAAAACACTGCTCAGATCAGGTTTACACTGGAAAAAAAAAGATCCATATTTTACTATCAAAGACTGTAAAATTGCTACAGTAAAAACCAATTGGTTAACATAAGTTCCTTTACTGTATATGGTGAACTGTAACAGGACATTTCATGTCATTTTAAGGTAAAATTCTGCTAAATGTAAAAAAAAAAAAAAATTTATAGTTAACAGTGGAAAAAATGTACATTGATATTTCAGGAATGTACTGTTTCTGCTATGCACATTAGTACAATCTATTTTTCATATGTTTACTTTATTCTATTCTTTATTTAAATCATATGTTTATGTATTTAATTTAACCTAATTTTTATTTATTTTATTTGACTCTTTTTTTCAGTTCAATTCAATACACTTTATTGATTTAGTTAATTTAACCCAATTTTTACATATTTTATTCAAATTTGTATTTATTTTTTAACATTTATTTTACTGTTACTGTCACTATTTTTTATACAGCTGCTATTTATTTTACTGCTAATTTTACTTTTTTTGTTTGTTTGTTTTTTAAGGGTATTGTTTTTAAATATTGATTCAGATGGGTTAGTTATCTCAGTTTTGATGTTGTTTTCATTATGAATCATGTTTAATTAAAACTGGATTACAATCATGTACATCTATGAAACTGTCAAACCTCCTCGGCAAAAGCTGGTCCAATCCGAATAGGGCTTAAGAAAACTGCAACTGGAGCATGTGGTCTTTTTCCAAAAACGCAATCTCTTGTGTGAAGCATGCCAGATGATTATACCACAATAGCAGGCCAGTAGATTCTCACTTGTGTTCTGAAGGCTTCTGTGGTGGATGACTTTAAAAAGCAGGATTGATTTTAAATCCGGTAATTAGCCTGGCGGAAGGCAGCCGTATCTCGTCTCTCAGCTGGTGTGTCCGGAACATTTCCCTTCTCAGCTGGAGCTCTTTGGGTTAACGCTGCAGAGAGCAGAGGAGTGTAAACCTGCTGCTAATGGTGATCGTGTCCTCCTACAGCTCAGCTCCATCTCAGCCGTGCCTGGAGAGAGAGACACTTGGATATTTGACCGGCTAAAGACTTGCACTAGCTGCTAAATTGTCCTCTTCAACAACAACATGTTGATGAGGTGCCTTTCTCTCAGTGTATTCTGCAGCGCTATTTATGCAAGTCAAGACAAGTTAATTTATAGATCACATTTCGTACACAATGGTAATTCAAAGTGCTTTACGTAAAAGAAAGTAAAAATGAAGAAAAATATTTTCAAAAATAAAACAAGCAATTTAAAAACTTTGAAAATGATTAAAAAAATACTTATTTAAAATGAATTTAAAACATTTACAAATATAAAATGAGTTGACATAAAATACACTGAATATGTAAAACACATTGCAATCAGTTTGGAATATGCACTGCCATTCAAGAGTTTCAAGAGTTTTTTAAACTCATTTTTAAAAGAAATCCCTCATGTTCCCAAAGCCTGCATTTATTTAATTTATTGATCACAGGAATAAATTACATATTACAATATATTCAAATAGAAAACAGGAACTTTCGATTTCAATAATATTTCACACACACACACACGTATTGCAATATGTAATTTATTCCTGTGATCAAAGCTCATCACTACTTCAGTATGCAGAAATCTTCTACAAATCAATCTAATAAGCTGATCACAGTAGTGCTGTTTAATATTTTGGATTCTTTTTTAAATATTTGGATTCTTTGATGAATAGAAAGTTCAAAAGATCAGCATTAATTTGAAATGAAAATCTGTTGTAATGTTATAAATATCTTTACTGTTACTTTGGATCAGCTTAATGTGTCCCTGCTGAATAAAACCAATGTGCATAATTTCTTTCAAAACAAATAAATAAATAAATAAAAATCTCCCTGACCGCAAACTTTTAAACTGTAGTCTATGTAGGCAAACAGACACTTAAAATCAGCTTGATGTAATAATTGCAAAAGTGTCTTTAAAAGGTCACTCGTTCTGAGAAAAGGTCTAGTGTTTGGTTTGGTATTTTATTATGTCATGAATGAATGTGCTGTCAGATTTGATTGTTGTGGTTCTTTTTCATGGATCGTTTGAATCGAATGTAGGAGTCGGATGTAGATGACTCACTTTCTCACTGGAATGAACGCTGAATCACAGGTTATCGTGCCCAAATCAAAAACAGAGAAATCAGTGTTATATTGTTGAAAATAATAAATTGAAAAAGAAATGCTACTTTGTAAGTTTGGTGAAACTTAAATCATCATCTCATTACTTACTGACAGCATGTACAGTAGTTGAAGGTGACATACAGTATGTATTTCTGCACCACAGCAGAGACTTCACATGAAATAGTGATTGTTTTCAAACAGGTTTCACACTGCCTGCCATTGGCTGAGTAAACAGATGAGCTCCCAACCATTGGCTGCTGTGTCAGGATGCTAAAGCAAACCGAGCAGTGTTTTGACAGACACAGGGTCACAGCGTTCTGACAGTCTTCTGAAACGTCTGACAACTTGTCACCCCTGTTTCTCAAGTCTAAAACACCTTGTTAGACCTGCTAAATACTCCATGTTCTTAAAGTTGACAGCTCCTTGCATTATTTTTGTGCAACTTATCTGGGAAAACTGTCATACATTTGGGAAAAGTAATGCTTGATGGTCAGTTTTCATATCTTAAAATGCATGAGATCCCAAAGGAAACACTTCTCAGTTTTTTCTGGCCCCGAATTGTATGACTGATATGACCATATTTGTTTATGAACAGGTTTATCTGCAATAGTGTAGCTGATACCAAAGCAATAGACATAACTCAAAATATTCTGAAAAAGATAAACCATCGCGGCCTTCTCAAGGAAACATCTGCCGTTTTCAAGAAATCCCTCTAAGTCACGTGACCACTGTCATTCTGAATCTATATAATTCTAGATGAAATAATAATAATGTGCAATAATGTCCTCTAGCATCTGTGGCGTGAGCAATCGATGCCCCTCATCTCGCCATGACCTGCCTCTCTGTAGCCGCACGCTGTGGCAGATTGATTCCATCACGCAACGATTAAAATTGAACTGCTAGTTGTTTTTTTACAGCCAGACTTGGCATCTGCTTCACTCCGACTGTCTCGGCGAGTGACACGTACAGTTTTGCTTCACAAATGGCCACAGTTCTGACATAGATCGATGCAAATATTGTGTCGCTGTTTGCTAGAAGGAAAACTTGTCCCTGCTTTTGATGGAAATATTTATTGGGTGTTAGTGGCTCAGTACTCAAGCAGAGAGCTTTTACTTTTTCTTTTTCAGCAGCGTGCCACTGAGCTAAAGCCAAAACCAAGCTTATACTCATCAGATTTGGCTCAAAGTAAAAGATATAAAACCATTGAGAGGAGCTGTGCGTGGTAATGAATGCTGCCAAACACAGACACGCTGACAACAATTGCATGTTTTGTTTTTGCCTGTCCTTCAGAACCATCTGTATGATTTGCTTTCTACTGTTTTTAGGATGGCACTGTTTCAAAATAGGAAACCAGAGTGGCTTGAAATGCATTAAAAGCTTGTCTGGGTGAATCATATTTTGCATAAAGAAATTTTTGCCTCATTTTAAGGCCATTAACATAATTTGCATTGTGGCATTTATTTTTTATGACAGTTAATAACATTTTCCGCCCTAATTTTCATTACCATTATTCATCAGGATGTGTTTTGTAGCTCCCTTTACTCTATTTTTGAGAATATTTTATGCACTTATAAAGTAATACTTTTTTAATATATTTAATATTTAGTATATTTTATATTAACTTAATGTTAACTTTAATCTTATGTTTTAAAATGCTTGATTTAATATTTAAAATGTTACTATTTTATATATTTAATATCAATTTAATTTAATATTTATAATTGTGATAATATTTGTAATAATCAAAAATCAAAAGCACTGCAATAAATTCTAAATTGGTGTATGAATAAATAAGAGTTAAGTGATTCTTTTTTTGCATTAAAGAGATTTTATTGCATTACAGTTTTGTTGCAATAACTATGGGAGAAAAATGTACATAACTGTTATGCAATTACTGCATGCAAAAAAAAAAATCTAATTCTTTATTTTTTTTAAAATGCTTGATAGATTTTAAAATTTGAATATATTGAAACATGAATGATGTGCTTGACATGTTACGTCTTCTGCCTGCTGTACAGTATATACAGTAAACTACTATGCATGTGTGATCAAATACACTTACACCAGATAATATTACATTATAAATTGTACTTTATGTGGATGTTGGCCAAGACCCCCTGTGGAACTGTACGGTTTAACAATTGAGCTTAAATAACTTCATAGTTATAAATATTTTAATCAGCTCAAGCTTCAGATGCATCAAAAATGTACAGTAAAATGTACAGTAAAAATAATCATGCAAATGGTGCTTAATGAATTTGAAACATGTTTTAAACCCACACATGTTTTGTGCTTCAGGTACAGAGGTGGAGAAGGAGATGTGTGTGGATGAGGTCTATCCTTCATCTGTGCCCTGTGTGGTTCCCTGCCCTAAAGACTGCGCTCTCAGTCTCTGGACCGAATGGTCCACCTGCTCTCAGACCTGCTCCAGCAAAACCGCCGAGGGCAAGCAGATGAGAACCCGAGCCATACTGGCTTACAATGCAGGAGAAGGTACAAAAGATTAAACTCAGATAGCTAAACACATTTCTAAAATCACACAATACTAAACCGTAAGAATGGATACACATTTTAGGTAAAAATAAATTCCTATATATATATATATATATATATATATATATATATATATATATATATATATATATATATATATATATATATATATATATATATATATATATATATGGGTAACACTTTAGATAAGGAAACACTATTCACTATTAACTATTTGCTTATTACTAGCATATTGGCTGATTATTAGTACTTATAAAGCACACATTAATGCCTTATTCTGCATGACCGTATTCTGTATCCCTTAACCCTTGCTTCATACCTTAACATTATTCAAACATAACTACTACAAATAACTACCTTATTTATTATCAATAAGCAGTAATTAGGAGTTAATTGATGAAAAACGCTTCGTTAATAGTGATTATGTGTTACCAAATACTGTATGTATTATTTTTAATTTTTTTTTTTTTATAATTATCTTATGCTCATCAAGGCTGCATTTGTTTAAATAATAAAGAAAAATACAGAAAAAAAATATTTTAAAATAATATTTCAATTAAAAATTTTCTATTTCAATATAGTTTAAAATATTTATTCCTGTGATAAAAGCATTATTACTCCAGTCTTCAGTGTCACATGATCTTTCAGAAATCCTTCTAATAAGCTGATTTATTGTCAGTGTTGGAAACAGTGGAACAGTGCTGAACAATATTTTTTGGAATCTCTTTCATGATTCTTTGATGAATAAAAAGTTAAAAAGAACAGCAATATTCAAAATAGAAATTGTGAATGAAAAAATTAAATAAATAAATCCAAGAATCCTGAAAAATTTAGCAAATAATATTAAACAGCATAAATATTTCCAACATCTATAATAAATCAGGATATTAGAATGATTTCTGAAGGATCTTTTGACACTGGAGGCTGAAGATTCAGCTTCTTAATTTATTCCATAAAATTAAATTATATTTTAAAACAGAACAAAATAGATTTTAAATCGCAATAATATTCCAAAATTTTACGTTTTTTTCCCCCTTGTATTTTCAATACAACAAATGCAGCATTATTGAGCATAAGAGAATTCACTTAAAAATAAATACAAATTGAAAACTTTCGATCAGCAGTGTATATATTATTTCTGAGTAAAGATCTAGCATCATTGATCTGTGAATGCCATTTGCTGTGATATTTTTTATCTAATACAATGACCTTCATACATTTTATACAATTCGTTTTTGGGGACACTGTAACAAGCTGACATGCAAAAACCTTGCAATTTTCCATGGTCTGTAGTGCATAAGATTAGCCTGAAAAAGCTGATAGGAAACTGTCAAGGAAAGACGCTGGTTCCACAAGGGAGGAATTTCTCAACCTAAAACCGTCTGAGGTTCTGATGGATGACTCCGGTGCTGTGACATCACTGACAGCCAGTGTTCCGAGACTCTTGTCTGTTTCAGCGAGGCGAGAAGTGTCAGTTTACATGAGTGAGCTACTGAGTGTTCATGACAGACTGAAACGCGGTTCACAGACTACTTTACTTCTGTAATCAGATTTAATTCAGAATAAAATTCAGCAAACGTGATTATTATCCATAAAGTGCGTCTTACATGCCAGAATTGAAGGGATGGGTTTAAAAATAAGGATCTGAATAAAAACATATCTTCCTTTACTCATCCTCATGTGTGCATATGTGTTTATGAGCATCATATTTGATGCATCAGGCTTTTATAGGTCATAGAATATAAAATAAAAAATGAATGCAATTTGGTGCATTTTTTTTTCTTTTTGATCATGTTGATAATTTTGAGCCCTTAGAAATGTGAGGATCTGTTTTCAAAATCGTTTATGTGTCATATTCTCTTCAGAGAAGTCTATATTCAGTGATTGCTGTGCTTTCTCCACAGTGACGTCAATGGTAGTGGCGTGGATTACAGTTATGGAGGGTGACACGTCTAAACATCTCATGTTTTTATGGCCCGTAGAGTAGTTTTCCTGTTGAAGTCCTCTTAGATTTGTTTGGATGGTTTGAAGTAGCCGCTAAGTCCTGTCTTTTCTTACTCTAGATTCTTTTATCATTACTCAAAAGTGTGTAAATGTTAAAACATTTACTCGGTACTACTCAAGTAGATCCTGAAATATTTATTCTCTAACCACTGTTTCTTTGAAGTTAAAAGCGAAGACGCTCATAACTTTTGTTTTTTCTCAAGGTCTTACGAGGGTTCCAAAGTTTCCTGAGCTCTATGGTACAGTTGTTTTCTTTTCATCTATTGCTTGCAGTTTCGATTTACGTAGATTAAATAAATATCTTGTGTTTGATTATGTACAGGGTTAGAAAGTGTTAATGGAGTTGCTTTAAGCACCGTTTTCCTGTTACTGGCTTTTTGAGCGATGAGTTGAGCGATTCCCTTTGGGAGGCAGATAGATCTATGTGACAATGAGTTTATGCACCATGCTTTTTGTGCGAGACATCTGCTTGACGTCTGACGCAAGATGTCGAAGGCATATATAATGCATGTCCTTGAGAGTCCTTTGTGAACAAGTCAGCAGAATGTAGAAACTCATACAGTAAACAAGAACAAATTATAGTCCTTTGGGTCTCTTATGAAACTGCTGTTGCACATTGCAAAAAGCCAGAAACTTACTTGTACATACAGTACATACCTAACACAAACAGTTGCATTCAGAGAGCAGAGTGCTTTCTCAGTGTTGCAGCATGAGTCACTATTGCGCACATTAATGTAATCTCTTTTCTTCTGTGGCTGGTTTTGTCTTTCAGGTCAAAAAATGTCATGGTGGAGCAATAGATTGATCTTAAGTTTGTTGAAGTTGACATGTTTTTATCTAGCTACTTGAATAATTATATATCAATTTTAATGGACCAAGTATTTTAAATAAGTGATGTAAGATGGACAACATTTATATTTAATTTTTTATTGACCTTTAGACAGGCTTCCAGACATTTTAGATATACTTTGTACAGCATTATACTTATATATTAATAACACATTATTATATTAATACTATTTCCCACCTATACAAACTCAAATTAATAAGGCATCACATTTTTGAGTATTTTGACACTTTTTTTGTGGCCATTATTCAAAACCTAAATAGCAATTTATTTCTGTTCTGAAGTAGCACAGTAATGCATATTATGTGCCTGCATCCCCAAATATGTTTGCATACTTT